>NW_028232852.1:0-285000 GCF_057557595.1 Rhyacophila brunnea
TAATCTTGTGTATTATTCTCATTTATAAAACAATACTTTATTTTATAAATATATTAGTAAGTCAATCAATTTTGAATAGCAAACAGCAATAACATTACCAATAAAGTAACTGTATGTAAATAAATAGAGGCTTTTTATATACAGTTGTTTTGAAGTTATCTCATTTACACATTTCTTAGATTATTTTTCTCCCACAATTTAATGAAGACATCTATCTTAAATTTCACTTTCGTGGTCAATTAACGTCTAATTGATTTTAACGTTTCTAATTTTATTTTAACCGCGTGTTCTCGTTACATTTTTAAAGCAACTAATTATCGTTTCTTCTTTACTAACGCAATTATTTCTTTGGAAAGTTATTATTCGTGCGATTCTCTAACGCAATCATTTGTACTCAGATAACAACTTGCAGAAATTGCACCAAACGAATAAAAAAAATAGTATTTATCGATTTTACTAATTATTTGTAACATCATCTTCTACTGAATTTAACCTGTACTCATCTATTATAATAAATAGAATTTAAGTAAGTTTTCCATTTTCACCTGTCTGACAAATATTTATAAAACTACCACAACTTATAGACTAAGTAGTAAGTGACCCTCGAACTTCAATGCGTAAGGCACTGGTTTCTCATCCGGGAGCTCCGGGTTTGATTTCCGATGAGGTCACAATACATTTTTCTGATTTTCTCATAGCCTTTGAATTTATGGGATTTTTTATTTCTATTTCTACACTACTGTTTCACTACATTACTGCAATTGGACATCATTGTTTATTGTAATGTTAAAAATATCTATATGCTTATTTATTTTCATCTTTACATTGTTGGTACTAATTAAGTATGTACCTACACTTTTAGTAGACGTGAATCGTGATTCTCAATATCGCAAGAAACTTTTCGAAAATAACGCACTTGCAACAGTATAACGTGAGTCGCAGGTTGAGAAACGCGAACCTAGAAATCAAACAAATTCTGTGTCAATAATTTACTAAAATATTAGGTAAGACGGATATAAAAGCGGACACCACGAAATCGAATAGGAAATTAATAATACGGAACAGTCTTCTACTGTATTATGTATAATATTATGTATCAGTCGTTATTATCTGTCCGTATTTCACGTGGACAAAGTCGTGAGCGATCATAGTATACCATAAAGGAAAAAATAAGCTTTTTTAGTTTTCCAGTATGGCTTTAGAATCAACCCATTCTCTTGGCATGGAATCATGACTATCATTTACCCGGCGAGCAGAATTGATTATTGGGTGGTATTCATTTTGTCACTTTGTACCTAATAGTCGTATTACGTAAACACTTTGCATGCCAGAGGCATTGTTTTTTAATATGGGTGGAATTTTACGCGACGTAACCGTATTTACTTATTAGTTATTAATTGAGTTACCATTTAGGTACTCGGTAGAAAGAAGTACGATATATTAGGTACTACAACTTGATTTAAAAAAAAAAATATCGCATTGTTCTACTGTTCTATTAGCTTCAAAAGTATCCGGAGAGTAGAATAGCTATGCCGGTATTTTTCAATTCATTTAATCTTAATCATTTTTTAAAGCCGTATGTAGTCTTAAAATAATAAATTAATAATTAGCAGTGGCCAGTTACAATATTTCTTACAATAACTGATACAGTATGCACACTTGGCAGTCAAACTTACGGGTCTTGAAGTTGAATTTTGATTCACCCTCAGTATTTTATTAATAAACATATTATTGTTAATATATTTTATATACTTATGTGTGTATTCTTTTTTAGACTACAACCTGCCATGATGCCCAATGATAGTTGTGTAGTAAAACAGTAGTCTTATTAGTAATAGAAGTGAAACAATCACAAACACACAGGCTTTGATAGAGTCACATAAATTTATTGTGATCTCACCAGCGAGTCTATTCTATACAGAAGACTGCTTTCGGCCGCTACAACTGCTAACTAGAGTAGTTTTGTATCGTAGTATTAGCACTTATTGTAACAATTACATTAAGTTTGTTGTAATTGTTGCAATAAGTGTTATATTTTAACAGCACCTCTCTTAACTGTGATACAATTTAGAGCGAGATAGACAGTTTAGACTGTTCAGACGGCAAACTTATTGTAACAATTATAATACCTCAATACATAAATATGATAAAGTGATAATATTTATCACTTTAGCGGTTGATAGTCGCATTGTGTATGAATAGACCCGCAGGATCGAATCCGAAGCCCCCGAATGAAAGTCCAGAACCAGTCCACATGTGTAGATACATTTTGTATTAAAATAGAATTATTATTTTTAATTTGCTAGTAACTTATAGGTAGGCAATTGGTAAATTCCTTATTATTTGTAAATACATTTATTTACATACTAATTTTATTATTTAATTGTAGCCGAGTTTCAGACCATATAATTTCAACGGAAGAACAAACCCGCGAAGTTTGGTATTCTTATAGACATAGAATAAAATTATTTTTTCCAAACACAAATTCGTGATTTTGGATGTTATTGGTAAGCTATTCGCTAGATGCCTATTTTTCTTTATCGTGGCACAGATATTTTTATGACGTCATCATCCTTTACGTTTTTAATTAGCCAGTTATTCTTGTAATAAATCATCCAGATTCCAATTAGATTTGATAGCAAATAAACATAAAGTAAACGGTAAATGTTAAACAATCGTTTACTCCTGAGAGTTGACGGCGCTGGTAGGTGAGGTGGACTCGAATGAAATAATATCTAATGATGACATAAAAAAAACTTTTTATTGTATTATGGCTTCGTCAGTCTGATAATGGTGGTACGTAAAAGTGCTAGTTATCCGGAGCGCAGAATAGATAGGCTTGTAGTATTTATAACTTCGGATTCCGCAGTGACCCACGTAGCAGCATGCATACGTGCACCGTGGGGAGCGATTTTCCTATAGGTATAGTGGGGGACAACAATGTGTATTGATAGCATGCCATAATCATAATAGTCAGTGATTTTACTATTATACTACCTGTGCTCCCAAAGCCTTTCACGTCACATATTCAAATTATAATATTTTCGCTGTATACCGAATCATACTTAGAATTTTACGTAGGTACATATTTCATTAGAAAAATAGCAAAATGAACTTTGATGCACTACTTAATGGTTTTTCGTTTTTTTAACACTACAGTAGAACAAGATGACCAATGATAATGGTGTAGTTAGTAGTAACCAAAAACACACAGACACACCATATTAATATAATATATAGGTATATTGGACCAGGAATAGAACTCGGAACCACAGTCGAGAAGCCATAATAACATAATAATACACTGTCATGGTGCGTGTCAATTAAGTATTGATAGAATACTTACTTACTTCATCATATTCGATGATTAGAGAATCATTTGAGGCTCCACAAAGTAGAGGTAGTATTAAGAGATTTGTTTTTACGAGAAATGGATATGTTAGCCACTTGCTCAACCTCTTAGGTTCAAACACAAATTGAAAAATAATATGTGCATTTACTAGACCCAGAATTTAAACCTGGGACCCACGACATTATAAGCCGACGCTGAAGTAGCTCGGCCATCGGAGGCAGACTAAATTACATGTATTTAAAAAATAAAGCTAGAACATATTATAATTGCAATTTATAATAAATAATGGCAATGTTAAATTCTAATTAATTTATTGAATTAACAAAATTTATTAATCCCCAATTTATTGGGTCTGAAAATTACTAAATATAAAAAAACATGTATATTTTACTAGACAGGTTCGAACCCCGTGTACGGACACTGTATCAAATATTCTTCCGTGGGGAAATTAATATTATTTTTTATTTGCTTACCATGTGACTCTTAGGCCCGTTTCAGACGGGACACCGGTGTCGCGCTCGATATAATATAGGAGGCTGTATTCGAATAAAGGGACCTTTGTACTATGTTTATGAACGCCCAGAGCTAATGAGTCAACGCATAATTTCGCGTTATAAATTAGAACATAAAACTGGCTGCGGTAATAAAAACAAGTGCATCGGCGGCTTGAGCTGGGGCGTTCATAAACATAATACAAATGCCCATTTATTCGAATACAAAGGCCTCCTATAGTATATCGAGCGCGACACCGGTGACCCGTCTGAAACGGGCCTTAATGATCATTCTTCCATTCTTTGTCAGCGGTGTGAGAATAGATGCTCCACATAATATATACACGGAAAACTGATTATTATCCTTTAGAGTTATGATAGGGTACAGATAGGATTTGGCACCGCCATCTGGACGACTGGACAATTTCTAACTCGGTGCCGATAAATATTTATGAAATGTGTAATCAAATTTACCATAATTTTAAAAAAAGTTGTTCTATTTTTCATGGATGCTTGGTAATGGCTGTGAAATGGTTGAACATTGCTTTATCATTCGCCAGAGCAAGACGGCATAAGTTTCCCGCCCACATCGGCGACCACACGCGAACTTGAGCTGCAAATTTAGTAATGGAGTTCCCTTACTCCTGCTTTGCTAATACCTAAAGTTAGATGGGATTGCTCCGGGATGGGTACAAAAACGAACACGCTAATACAGGTAACCCGGCACGCCCACAGGATAATGGTCATTCATTATCATCCTCATGAGGCTCTCTTTTGCTTGGATCCCTGAGAAAGGATTACTCCCTTATAGAATTAGGTAATAGAACTTTCCTACAATGAAAATGTCACCGTATTGTTTGCAACGTAAGACACGAGAGAAAATATATTGTTCGGGAGATCTAGTAAGATCTTAATGAATTATGTACACAAACAAAGGGTGGATTATAACGTCGCCAGACCTTATGTAGTGTACACAGGCTTAATTAAACATGTGAAATAACGGAAAAGTGTGGGTACTATAATGCCATATAATTCATGCTTTACCAGACATTGCTAATTTTATAGCAGATTAATATAATTTGTAATTTTATATAATCTGCCCATATACATCGTATTATTAAGAGCATACTTCAGTGAAACAGCAAATAATTTTCAACAGTAGGTGCGACGAAATTTCTCACTAGTCGCCAATCGAAGACCGACCGTCGAGGTGTCCGCACGTCGATTTGTTTTGCTATGGCGTCGGATGAAAATATTCTTAAATCGTGTAAAGATTACTAAAAAAACTTTACGTACGTATATACTTAAAAAAGAAAACATGTCAATGAATATACTATTATTATTAGTAATAGAACAATAAACATAGCATTAAATGGACGCATGTTGACTTTTTATGACAAATTATATTTCGTTCGGCAGGCGTCATTTGCACAATCCGCGCATCGCCTAGCCACGATCTTTTTAGACTATGCCTCGACTGAAGTATATAGCCTTAAAAAAACTGAAATTTTAACTACATACACGAGTTAAAAATCGAAGTAGTAGTTTCAGTACAATTTTAGTATGCTTAAAAGGTAACTGTCACAGATTTGGAGAGATCGTAAAATCTCAAGCAATAAAGTAGGTATAGTAGAGTCGTGGATTTGTTGAAGTACAGAAAACCAAGAAATTATTTTTTTGGATAGTGTGCCTCTTAAAGGGGCGAAGGCTAACGCCAATGAGGTTGAATAACCACGTGAAAGAATTCATTGGAAAATCTGTAGCCATTGGTTACAAAGATTGTCGAAAATAATATGAAAGATGAACCATAATTCAGCACTATAAATTCCAAAGATATCACGATCCTCATGCACGAAAAGGTTGTTAACTGTAAAAAAATAATATAACTATACATTTCAAAGTGTTTGTTATTTTTATTACTAATTAAATCCTTCTTTGTGTACCTAATTGAATATAGCTAATAAATCTTTTTATTATATATCCGGGCTGCGTGAAAAGTAAGATAAATTACCATCATTCATGAAAGCCTTTTCCTGAAAACAAAAAAATACTCCGCAAGAACATATTTTTTTCTTATGGAAATTACGGTGATTTATATGCCCGCTATGTTTACTTTCTTCACACACTCAAAGAATTATTGGAAATTTTTTCGATTTATATTTTCACATTTGACCTATAAACTTTCCCCACGAATCATTTTCAATAAAAGTACATCATGACCTTTTTAAGTATACAGGTGCGAATTTATTTTCAGGCACCTGGAAAAACTGTTTTGTTTACACTTTTAAAAAGTTTTCCCATATATACGATAAGTTCAAAATATAACAGCGCGTAAACGCATTTAAATGGTGTTTTAATTCATCCTGTTTGCATTTAACTTTGGAGAATATTAAACAGAAACGATCTAAATAAAGACTTGTGACCTTTCACGTTAAAAAAAACGTTAAGTTTACGGGAAATTTATAATCAAATATAACCCTAATCGACTGGAATCCGTGTACTCAATTCAAATTTTTCTTTCGCGCTCCTTTCAAAATAAGGGACGACATGCGGAAACACGAAAATATTTTTATCCCTTGTTTTATTTTTGGCTTTCGCTGGCATAGTTTTTTTTCGTTCAACGAAAAAAGGTTTTTGACACGATTTACATAAAGGCATTCATTTGAACGAGAAATAAGGTTTTGATAGGTTTGTCAAAAATAAATGAGATTCTGTTTAAAAACACAATCAAATTTTGTTTATTTATTTTATATCTTATTTTATAATATTTATGTATATATACAGTTGGAAGTTAAGCTGGAATCAAAAAAAAAATAAGACCAGAGA
This sequence comes from Rhyacophila brunnea, assembly GCF_057557595.1. NCBI lineage: Eukaryota > Metazoa > Arthropoda > Insecta > Trichoptera > Rhyacophilidae > Rhyacophila > Rhyacophila brunnea. The sequence goes on from NW_028232852.1 coordinate 6,670, forward strand.
TCGTTTAATATCGTATAATATGTATAAAAAACAGCTTGAAATCGAAAATATATTATACAGTTTGTCGATCTTTGTGAGGAAGTAAAAATATGATTTGATAATTAAACTTCATTTTACATGTCTGAAAATATCCAATTGCTGACATACCGCCGATGAAAAAACATGCGCTATTATAAAATCAACATTTTAGTATTTTTTTAATTTGAAAGACTGTACATTTGGATAATAATAATATATGAAACTGTAGAAATACATTATATACCAAGGTAAATAGAGATTGCAAAATGTTACAATTTCTCCAAAATTACGAGTCGATTACAAACTCCATTGAATAATTTACCGAACACAAGAATACACTTTATCTGTTAAATTTGATAAAAGTTGAATATAATATTATAATACGTGTGTTGACAAAATAATAATACTAATGTACCAAATAAGTATTGCTTTATTCTAAATTTTAACATGATGACGTTTTACCCTTTTATGGACCTACTAATATATTTTATGTGGTCGTTAAAAAGATTACAAAATTAGAAATGACAAGGTATCATAATGACATATCGTCTTAAGATATGAAAACCTCGTAACTTCAAATCTTACGTTATTGGGTTTTTTACTTATTTTATTGCCAATTTGATGAGCTATTAAGATGTCTAACTCGTATGTGGTATTTATTTAGAGTTACTGAGATATTGACAAAAATCACAAACTCGTAAGTATATCAAAATTCTATTTTTAAAAGTTGTAATCCTCGTATCTCAAACAATCTTACCTAATATAAGTTTTTTAAATTTGAATTAAGTATTATTTTATTGTTTCATTTTATTTTTCCATCTCCTTTTTAAAGATTATTAAATAAATCAAATGTACAAAATGTGTTTTCTTTTCAAAGATAATAAAATATAATTATATTTGTTATAAACATTGAAACCTCGTAATTCAATAAAAATCTTACTAACTGAATAAAAATCTTACATTGGAATAACAAAAACTCGTAACTCATTTTCTAAGTTAAATACTGCCAAATCTATAAGCCACAAGCCAAATCCAAACAGTACAAAATGCCCCACTTGATTAATTAATCATCTCCTAAACCACTTTGATCATATTCGTAAAGAAATTTTTGAGTAAAACTTTTCATTCTCCTAAATATTATAACATTTTTCGATACGAGGTTTTTACATCTTAACAATGATATACCTACGTTCTTTATCTTCGACCTTCACGCAGATCTCCGGTTCTTAAGTTCTGTGGTAGTAAATGGCAACGCGACATACAGGGTCGAGAGGAATGAAATCGGCTTGGAGATGCATTCATTTAGTTGTAGATTGATTAAGACTAACGATGATGATACCAAAAGATTGGAAAATTCGTTAGTGTTGACCTTTTCGTATGTACATTAGGATATCCAGGATTTTACGAAAAATAGGTGAAAGCAAAATGTAAAGAAAATAACTCTTGAAGACTTTGAGGCTTTATATCTTTTGAATTAAGTGTTCTGAACTCGGTGCGTAAAAAATTATTCACTTTGAAAGGATTTTGAATAAATTTTGAGTAAAATCTGCTGTATATTTATGATTGAATGGTAAGTTTCTTCGCCGCGCGATGAATATGGTCCCCGGGTGAGTTTTTGACTTCAAATGACTTTGAATCATCTTTTTGAGATTACTATTAAAATTTATATTATACTTAACAGGTATACATTTATTGTGTAACTTATTCAAATATATGCTCATTTTATCGTATTATAAAGTGAACAAAAGATATTTTGAAAAAAATATGTGTAAGACAAATCTACCTCTACGCCAGTGATATATAACCGCCTAATCACCTACCCTACTACGATGACCCAGCGGCGCTCGCGTCGGCTTATAATGTCGTGGGTCCCATGGTCAAATCCTGGGTGTCACTGAATAATTATAATATTAATTCTGACGTCGCTTAAGCGTAATTAATACAAATCTGTTTGACGTTGAAACTACACTGAAAAAATATTTTAAAAACCTGAGAAACATACTATCAGAAAAAAACAGTTGCACCGAGTGGCACTAACACTCACATATTTTAGCTTCAAGTGCATATCCTAGCATTTAAGCTATCAATCCGTCTATCATTAATGCTAATTATTTGCTATAACTACGTTTCATCTATGAACACAAAATTTCTGTTCTGTGGTTTCAATTCAATTCAATTCATTAATTTTTTTAACATATTGTGGACATTACAAATTATAAGTTTAAGACGTTCACAACATGACATTTAGAAACAAAGATATATAAATATAACAGTATTACATAAAAAAAGAGATATATCAGTAGATGAATTAGATAGGTACAAGGAAGTACACCGGATGAGTTAAGCAGACCCTATTTTAAGAATTTATAAAACAACATCCACCTAAACTCATTCTCACGTAGGTGGAATATATCAACACCCGAAGCAATTTCGTTGAACATAGTTATCACTCTCCCAATTGGCATTACCAGTGGCAGGTTGGTTCTGCACCTTGGGAGAATAAACAACTGATGGTCTCTATTTCTAAGATAGCTATCAGGGACACACAGGTCAACACTGCCCAGAATGGCAGAGTTCTTATTTATACCTTGTATAAGTCGAAAAAAATACGTAGCTAAATAAAGATTTCTTCTAAATTGCAGACTGCAGTATGTAAGCATGCCTAAGAGAAAGTCAGTTGGATAAAGCCACGGATAGTATCCATACAACCTCAAGTAAAGGAGTCTCAAGAATTTCTTCTGTACCCTCTCCACCATAAGGCCATACTTCAACTGGTGCGGTGCCCAAACAATAGACCCACTCTCAAGTCTGCTTCGAACTAAAGAATTAAATAAAAGTTTTAATACCGTAACATCTGAAAAGACCCGGGAAGTACGCATGACGAAGCCCAACATTTTAAGCGCTTTGTTACTAGGTTTGTTGTTAGGTGACCAACTTTATATTCAATTAATGTAAATACAATATATTATAGTACTAATTCCACTTATTTAATATTTTGTACTGGTTCCGTTTTCATCAGGGGTGTATTTATATAAATTGTTATATTTATTATACGAGATGACAATGTCCCTCTGATGCGGACGAAACCGGTACAACATAATTATTAAATACGTGGCATTAGTACTAATTATGTTTTATTTTAATTAATACAATGCATTTCCACCATTAATTCATAGTAAAGTTAACAACATAACATAAATTGAACATACATAACTTTAAAACACCTCAGACACACTAGAAAAAAACATCTTAAAAAAAATACGATGCTCGACGGATTTTAACCTGTATAACCACTGGTATCGTGCCAACTGTGCATTAACAAATTATGCTACGTGCCTCCTATCTAATTGCGACAATCTAAACTATTAGGTCATACCTAAAAAATGCTTATCAATTTGCGTTGTTATTGACTACCTATCGGTTTTTGGGTATTAAATCAAGGAAGATTAATTACCTTTATTACAAACCGACCCCATTAAATATTGTTAGCAAGTTTTCAAGTAGACGTTATAACTAAAATATTTGGCGAGAGCCGGGCGTCGGGTATATATATCTGAGGTGTTTTCAAGTTATGTATGTTCAATATATCGTCACTGTTCTGGCAGAAGACACTAATTCGAAAAAATGACATATTGAGTTAGTTATACCAAAATGTTCCTTTTTTCAAATTTTACAGTCTGGAAACCTTCTTAATAAATAAAGTCTTTATTTTAAAGTCATCCTTTTTACGATTACTTAATAAACTCACATGATAGACCATTTCAAACATTTTAACAACTTAAAAGTCAAATTACTCAAAACTAGTATTCTCCAGTTAGTGTGTTCTGCCAGAACAGATACGATATAATATGGAATGTTACATTCTCAAAATATTGTGAATAATTTGTTGAATAAAAGAAATGGGTTATAAAATAAATTAACAAATCTAAATGAATGATCTTAATTATAACCAACTTCCGGCTCTAAACAAGTTTGTTTTGATTATCTTGTATTTTCGAATAATGAAAATATTATTGGTAATATAAACAATAAAAAACTTTATTTTCTTATTCATAGCATTGTACTTTATTAAGGCCATGCATTAGTTGAGGCACGGTCTAAAAAGATCGTCGCTAGGCGATGCGCGGATTGCGGGTGGCGGGTGAAAATGACGCCTGTCAAACGAAATATTAATTGTCATATAAATCCAACATACGTCCATTTTATGTTCTGTTTATTGTTCTATTAGTAACAATAATAATATATTCATTGACATGTTTTCTTTTTAAAGTAAATGAGTAACGTTTTTAGTCATCTTTACACGATTTTAGAATTAATTGACCCGTCGCCATCACGCAGCAAAGTGACGTGTTCCTGGGTCAATTTTCTCTCAGTGAATGGCAGCGAGTCCAAAATTTCGTCGCCCGTACAGTTGAAAATTATTTGGCGTTTCACTGATGCGTCACCTTAAGTATACCTTTTCGAATGACCTAAATAACAATCTTCCGATAACAACAATATTTTCCAATAAGGCGAGTATCTATCTGGGAGAAAAATAACAGAATAACCGTTATAAATAGAGGGATAATTTTCCAATATCATGAATAATGGCCGCACTCTGTCAGACTTTCATCATAATAAAATTATTCGCAATTTTCGCCGGGCTTTATTACAAGTACCGTGTAAGTATCTCCCCTAAGTGGACCGAACGCCTCGTCAACTTTTACGGCCGTGTCGTAGCAACGGGCCACGGAGGCCATTTTTCACATAAATTTACCAGCATAAGATGACATTTTCCCTCAGATGAATCGAGTAGATCTCGCACAAAACAATTGCACTTATTAACTGTATATAAATGAACTACATACACGGACTCATAAAAGAAAACAACTTGATACAGTACTCAAAAGCGTTGTATTTTTGTCTCTTTCATATAGGGTTATCAATGTTTTCATATTAGTATTATACATTTTTGAAATGTCATAGAAGCCATTTTTTACCTAATCCCACCAAAATTGACTTTTGCGTTCAGTATTATTTAGCAAATCATCACAGCGCTTACAAATTGTTGAAATTTATTACAATAATGAATCTATTCCAGCTACGTTTCGGGCATTAAGACGATACATCAGTGAAACGGCAAATAATTTTCAACTATAGGCGCGACGAAATTTTGGACTCGCTGGCATTCGGAGAACGAACGTCGAGGTGTGAATACGTCGATTTGTTTCGTGATGGCAACGGGGGTATTAATTCTTAAATCGTGTAAAGATGACTAAAAACGTTACCCATTTACTTGAAAAAGAAAACATGCCCACCACCACCCGTAATATATGCACAACCGTGGATATGCACGGCCGCTTTCTATGACGCTTTAAACATGTCTGAAAGAAGTGATTTTAAGTGCCCATGCACCGTAGCGCTTAAAGAAGAAAGTTAAGAAAGAAAATTTTTGTTTTTTGGACTGGCTCTGCTGTCCGCTGACGTTAAACGCTTAGTGTACCCGCATACTGAGTGTCACGAATTGAACAGAAAAAAAGTACAATAAACAGAACATTAAATGGACGCATGTTGGATTTATATGACAAATTATATTTCGCTCGGCATGCGTCATTTGCACCCGCGACCCGCAATTCGCGCATCGCCTAGCCACGATCTTTTTAGACCTTGCCTCAACTGAGGTATATATAGCCCTAAGTGAAATTTATGGTCAAAATAATCGACCTACAGAGCTTATTTACTATTCGTAAGTTAATTGGAAAATAAGAGTCAAATGTTTGTGATATTAAGAATCCAACCCGTCGAAAACGTAAACGTACTGCTGAAAATATCGATGTTGTGAAGCAAAGTGTGGATGAAAATCCATAATAATCAATTACACGTCGTTATCAAGAACTTGGTCTTTCTTATTGGAACTACATGGAATATTCTTCATAAAGATTTGCATTTGAAGGTGTATACAATATAGTTAATATATAATTAACTATTTCTTTTATTCAATGAATAATTCACAAGATTTAAGAATATATCATTCTGATTATTGAACACATATATGTAATTTAGAAAAACACTTTCTGAGAGAGTATATTATTTGATTTGGAAGAGCGCTGATGAGTAGGTATTAAAAGTGACCAATAGTTAAAATTTGTCGCAATTAGTATGTCACGCCGTAGCATATAGGTTAAATGCGACGAAATGGTGCGTAAAGCCGTGGAGATGCAGGGTTCGATTCCCGGCCGGGGTGGCTTACTTTTTTTCAAAAAAGATTTTTTCTATTGGTTATATTATACTCTCTCAGAAAGTGTTTTTCTAAATTATATATGTTATATATAGTTAATACTTAAACAGAATGACCAATTTTCTGATTGGGCTTTCGAGAAACTTGAAACAGATCTATTAAGTCATGAAAAAATTATCTTCAGCGACGAAGCTCATTTTTGATTAAATAGCTTCGCAAATAAGCCAAATTATTGTCGCATTTGGAGTAACGAAAATCCACATGATATTCTTGAAACACCTTTACATCTACAAAAATTAACAGTTTGCTATAGTTTATGGTCTGGAGGTGTAATTATTGCTCCACCGTTCCGTGCTCCTGCTCCGAGCTCCAAACCTCTGGTTCCCTGCGCACATCGCTGAGCCATTATTTTTCGTAAAATGTTTGTTACACACCTTATGTCCTGTTTTAAACATTCATAACATAATAATAACATAATAATAACATAATAAACGCAATAGTAATATTTATTTGCGTGGCTGCCAACTCATTGTTATAAGACTCGTCAGAATCTGGTCTTAGTGGATGATAATGAATAATAAAACTACTATTTGCACCACTATATTAAATTTTTACAATAGCTACATTACATTTGTATAAACATTACAGAATACCATAATGTACCTTCCAGGTTAAATATTGTATTCTAAAGAATACTTTATCTCATTGTTCCATTTTCCTCTTGCGCCGTAACTACTACAATGATATGACAGCCTTTATTTACCTTGTGGTTGTTTTACGGTATGACGTCAATCAGTGATGGCATCGGTTTTATCAATCGGTTCGCTAGAACCACTCGCCGAAATTTCACGAACTATTGGTTGACGTATTTATATTTTATTCGTTCAATAGTCATCATTGGCATTATAGCTAGGTATATTGGTTTTGTATTGATCATTCAGGAAACATCTCCACTCTTATGCCCTCCACTACCTTCAACCCAGTGATACTATGTATCTTCCTACACAATTCAACAACCGCATTCTCGTTTTCCTGGATGTCTATTTCTCTTCTGGTTTATATAAAAATAACCTTGTTAGTGGTTGTGTATATTCCACCCTTGAGACATGGCCTGCTCGCAGTCCCGTGCTCAAATCATGGGTATAGCAAATTGACAAGTTGTTTTTAAATACGTTTTTGAACCCAGAATTTTGACCTTCTAGGTTGAGCATGTGACTATATGTGACTATAATTTTCTCGTAAACAAATAAAAGTCTGTCATACAACGTCCACTCCTTGAAATCCCATATGATCCTCTTTGGATCGAACAGGATTATTTTGAGCTTACCAAATTTGGTCGTATATGCGATATATGATTTTTATATTTTGGCTCCAAATATATATATCTAATAAATAATTTATTAAGCTTTTAATGTAAATTTGCGAACCGGTTAATGATTTGCGTTACATCACTAACATCAACTGTGTTTTGTGTATGAGGGACAGTGATAGGTGATAGACGTCGTGGGGTGAGGGTTGATGTAAAAAAACGAGGGTTTCGTGTTAGTAGTAGTTTCATTGTAAACTTTGTTAAGGGATGCAAAAAAAAACGCGAATCGCATTACCGCGGAAATAGGCCACTAACCCATTTCTTTGCCCCCCAACCCTAGCCGCTTATAATCTTTTCATTGGCATGAAATATGGCGCTCAACTAAATTTATGATCCTTTCCTTGGTGTGTTTTCAAAAGTACGAGAAAAACAACCGTGCAAAGATAAATACTTGCGGAGTAAGCTGACGTATCCATCTTCCAAAAATATATATGCGATGTTTATTAATTACTTACGTATATATAGATACGGGCATAAATCTTTACTTTAAATAAACGGGCAAACTGAGACTACACATCGTTCTACCTTTTCCGAAGTAATATATTTTATATTCTCTATCTTAGTATAGTCTATCTATGTATATGAACTCGTTCACGTGTGTAGCATTATTTTAAGAGGGTACACTGTACACGATTGAAACACGGAACTTTGCAAGCTTTCGAGATGAATAAATCAATAGAATTATTCTTCATTGATTCAATGATTCTTTCGAGAAATATACATGTTTATGTGAATATAATAGTAGCGATGGGTGGAGGTGGGCTGTTAAGATCCGCCATAAATAGTGCACATTAAAGTTTGTTAGTAATACGTATTTGTTTATATTGAACTAAGACTATAATTTACAGATGGTATTAGTTAGTTTTTAAAAAATCAATTGAACCCTGCCTAAACCAAATCATAATAGTTTTGGTATATTTTGGGCGATACGACAAAATTGTGCACACTTTTTAATTCGTAAGTACTTATTTGTTTTCGTTGGATTAAGAATACATAATGTTATTACACATATTGCTGGTTTATTTTTTTTAAATTCATTAAGCCCTGCCTAACCAAACTATATTAAATAAAGATTATTATTGTTTCTATAAAATATCCAAAGCTATGTATGTTTTGATTGCATATTTTTAGATATTTTATAGATAGACGAGTATTTTTTGACTATTAATTATTCTGGCTTGTTTTGGCAGATTTTAATTCAATTATAAAAACTAACCAACACCGTCTGTAAATAATTGTAGTCTTATCAATTCAATAAAAAAAATACGTATGACTAAAAAGTTTAGCGTGCACTATTTATGGCTGACCTTAGCAGCCTACCTCCACCTTTCGCCACTGGAATATAAAATATATTTTTAAATACTTATACGTATAGGTACATATTATATACATATTATATTTGTTTATTTATTCAAGTTTCAGTAATAATTTTATAACCCAACGCATACAAAATATTATAATTTGCGACATTTGCGTAATATCGAATTTTGTGTAATGTATGCGATTTTCATCTGGTTTTTATTTAGGTAGTTTGTATTTTAATTTACTTTGATATCCGATCGATTAGCATACAATATACATTATTGCACATGCCGGAACTATTTACAATAACAATATTACTCCGCGAGACGTCTGTCCAATCGTGTCAGATTCGTCCAGTGCTACCAACCGTACTATAACTTTGACCTACGTATTATATACCTACGATATTACAAAGGTATATCACGCTTAAAATACTATTATTTTAAATATAGAATATTATCTGAAAGAGATAAAAAGGACCTAAAATTTCTCATATTTACCGCTAGAAAAAAATCCGGTCGAGAGAATTTAGAAAAAGGCATGCGGAAAATCTGTGTTGTTTTTCCGAAAATAGTAACATCAATAATTTTTACGAGAAACAAAAAACTTATGCCCATCATGAAAGGAAAAAAATATATCGTAAAATTAACAACATAGATAAATAATTGTTTCAACAACTAAATATGTTTGCAAAGTTTTATCATTATTTTTATTATTGCGTACACTAATATACAGCAATTTCTACGTGATGAACTTTTAAACTATATTCGAATTAAGTTGGATGTTTCGTACTGCAAGAAAACTTGTATTATTCATTCCAGCGATAATGCCAACTTTGCTGCACACTCCGAAGACATTGTTTAGTTTGTAAGAAATTATCGAACCAGTATAGTTCGGAAGTAATGTTCAGCTAGTCGTGCATTGATATTAAGTTGTCATCGAATGCTTGGAATTAGCCCAAATTGCAAATAACTGCTAAATTAAATAGCATAATATAAGATAACCACATAATGCATACATCCCTTTTACTTTTAATTCCGTATGAAATTCACGACAATTATTACGAAATATTTAGTGACATAGAGGTCGTAAGAAAAGAAAATGTAACATTTTCCTTTCCATTAAATTGACTAGGTACCTACACAAGATGTAGATATAGTATAATATTTTAATATTATTTGAAATGGTTTTTTTTTAATCTTCTGTCTCTTAACAACGCATGGAGCTATTCTATACACAACTGTAGTATCGCCGGTAGTTAATCATATTTATCTAGTGAGGCCGTTAATTATTACAATAAGTTAACCGTCTAAAAACTGTAAAAAGTGTTATGTTTTAACCGGGCCTCTCTTGGCTAAGTTAACTTTTAGAGCGAGATAGGCAGTTTTGACAGTTTAGAGTGTTTAGACGGCTAACTATTTAAAATTAATTTATAGTACGTCAATACATAAATATGATAAAGTGATAATATCACAGAACAGATAATAAATAGAATACCGATAGGCTATATTCAATACGCCGCATCTTGATGCAGGGTTTTGAATGTGTGAGTGTCCTACGAAAATGAAGCACGCATTATGCACGTGCAATAGTGTGTGTAATACACCAACATTAAATGAGCGTAAATGCATAAACCGAGAGCAGTTTTCAGTATTCGACGTAAAACGTATTTTTGACACGTGTGTAAGTTTAACCCGGATTCTTCTTTACTCGAGTCAGTTACCTGCTATCGCCTTACCCGTTATTTATTTCAGTTCCCATTATTTCTGAGTTCCCTGGATAATAATTATCACTTAAGCCGTCGATAGCCACCTTATTTATATACCTAAAAGACACAATGCTAAATGTCTTATCTCACGTCACATTACTAATTTTAATATTGTTGAATGTTACTTGAGCATTTTTTATGTGGAATCTATATGATATTATTATATATTATTATAAAACTCAACATATCCTCCTTTCAGAAAAGTTTGATAAACCTCACAAAAAGAAAAATCCTAGTTTAAAATATTGACCGAGTAAGACTCGAACTCACATATTTAACTTTCCGAATGAGTGCTCTAGTCCTTAAGCCATCGATCCGTCGTTGATATGATGTTTCTCTGAGATCTTTACAAATATGTATGTTTGTGAGGTTTTTCAAAATGGTGTAAGTATTTTCTATAATATAGAATCTAACATTCTCAAATTTTGTGTGTATTTAATATATAATAAAAAAAATAATAATATCGTTGCAGATTTGCTAATTTTAGCTTATCTTTTGATTTTCCAAGCTTCGTGTTATTTCATTTCTCTTACGAAATACCCCTGTGCAAACAGATTCCAAGAGTATGTCCAAGTCCAGAATAATGTAGTCGAGTTCGTAAAGTCATCCGGGCTTAGAATTAATTTACATCGGACGGTTATGGACTGTTATGTAACTCATAATCACGAGACAAATAGCAATAACGTCGTTGTGACGCGGGAATAGCATAGCTCTTACTGAATCTCTCGTAGATTTACTCCTACTATGAAATTGTGAGTTTACAGGTTCATCGCATCATTTGTTTTTATTAGTATCACGGATATTGTAATAAAGATTTAATACTTGGGCGCTCGTGGATCAGAGGCGAGCCGCTCAAACTCGATAACAATTGATTATTTTTTAACGTTTAGTTAGGTAGTGGAAATTCCAATTATCTTCATGATTATCCTTCAGTTGTCTCTGTACTCGACTGAGCAATGAAGATTCGTTCGCATTCTTGATTTGATTGGTTCAGTATTTAGGTCTTCTTTCTCTTCTTCTTTTAGTACTTACGCTCCACTATCATAACCAGTCTTTGTCTCTCAGTACCAGATTTTGATCAGATGTGAAACCCTGTCTTCATCTTGTCGGGTCTTCAATAGCAGCAATGTGTCGCTTGTAGAGGTTTCGTATAACTCTACAAACTGTCATGTTGTTGTCTGTGGTAATTGATAGACCACAGATAACAACGCAACGATAAAAACAGTTCTGTTCCGGCCTAGCTACAATGTAGTGGATACGGGTCCCACTCGTCCGCGTATCTTTCTAAATTCAAAATTCAATCTACTTACATCAACCAATATAAAAGATACAGTCATTTACTCTGTGCCGTGTATATACCTACTAGTTTTATTACCAAATATAAAACCATGAAAATACCATCTCTGTGTGTTATTCACCACGTCCCGAAACATTCTATATCATGCACACATCCAAAACCTTCTGAACCGATAAACATAACATCGAGGGTAACATCAACACACTTACGTTCATCCCCCCGATACGCTCCAGAAGTTAGCGATGGCAACACCATTTTCCTAGGCTCGTAGGATCTCGTCGAAGTCGCAGCTTACTGGGCAAGCCTTGCATGAAAACAGGTGCTCTATGCTTTGCATTTCACCGCGCTCGCAGGTTTGGTCATCAGAGAACCCCCACTTCACCATGTTGTCTCGGGTGCGCCATACCATAGTGAAACTCTGTGAGATCTGAGAGGCAGACGTCAGTTTCCTGGCTAATTATATTTGTATGGTTGGGTCTTTGAAATGCATTAATAATGCTTTTTCCCTCGAATAATCTAGCTAAGCATTGAGCTGTTGAATTTACATTTACCTTCGCTTTTCAAACAAGTTTGAAACAGAATTTTTCGTTTGTTTTCGAGGGAACACAGTTAAGAAAAAACCCTCTTTCGAATATTGTCCTTATGGGAATATAAATAAAAAGGATTTTAAAGTAATACACATTTAAATTTTTTATCGTTCTAAAGTTAAAAAAAAAACAACGAATTAATTAACATTTTTTTCATTACATTACAGAAAACTTAAACTTAATATTAATAATATACATGACCATAAAAAATTTGTAATAATAAGATGGAAATCCTTCAACGAAATCACATTTTATAACGTTTCTTTTAAATAATTTGTATGCTGTTTATCTTTGACATTACATAAAAAATATTTTCAATATTAATACTATCGACCGAAGGTACTTAATGGAATTTGAATTAAAATTATAATAAATTTAAGTTTTGTACTATTTCATTAGAAAAAATATTACTCTTCTAACATATTTAATAATTAAAACACTTTAAAATGTTAATTATCAAAAAATGTGTCAAATTGCAAGCTTCGTATTTTTCCTCGGTAGCTTCTTGTAGGTTTACCTTAAACCTTAAAGGATATCCGATATTTCGTTTGGGTTCGCTGGGTTTTGTTGGGTGTAAATTCAACGTTATTTCACCTCCACAAAACTGTTGGTGTGTCCGTGAGAGACATGTGTGCTGACCTCCGGAGTCCTACTTTAAGGGCGGATAATAATATTATATTCGCTATTGTAAATTTCTTTATTTTTTCTATTTATATTTTTAGTGTGTAGAAATGTGAATGCGTTTTCTTTTGACCATATCTGCCCCAACTCACTCGTATATCACTGTTTAACACAGTGTTCTTCAACTGGTGGTCCGCGGACCGGCGCCGGACCGCAAGAATTTATTACCGGTCCGCGAAAGCTTTCACCATGCTATCAACCGACTATATCGCTACACGATTCGGGGAATTCGCACTAGATGAAATCCTGGGAGAATTTTTGAATATTGCTGATATTAACCATAAAGTCATTAAACATCATAAGTCAATATATAAAAGCTTTAGCTGAAAACTTAAATAAATATTTCTCTGAAAATTAAGATCTAGGTAAAGGCAGACCTCTAACCTCTGGATTAATAATCCCTTTTTGGAAGATATCAAATCATGGGCATTATTGATCATCGTGAGAAAGATAAGCTGATCGAGCTATCTTCACTCTCCTGTCCAGGCATAAAATGCAATTATTGTCTCAATTTTGGATATCCCTTGATAAAGAATATCCATCTTTTAGTTATAAAGATTAGATTATTGGTATTTTTTCGACTTCCTATATATGTGAAAAGAATTTTTCATCTATGTCAGTAATAAAAACCAAAAAGAGAAATCGAATGGATGTTAGCAGCGCTTCGTCTCTCAGAAACAATGCTGCTACCACGTTTATCAAATTTGCTCACAAAGAAGCTGCAGCAGGTGTGGCACTAACGAAAAGTTGTAATTTTAAAACATAAGATTTAATAAATAAAATTCTATCTATAATGGTTATTATTTCTGGCTAATACCGGTTCGCAAAATATTTTTCCTATGTTTACCGGGCCGCGGGTGTTAGAAGGTTGAAGAACACTGGTTTAACAGACCAGATAGTCTGCTGTTATTATTAGTATTACCACGGGAAACCGGGGCAACAGTGGACAAGGGGCAATGCGGACAGAATATTCTGCCCATTCTCAGCTGCATTGTTATCTTCGACTGTAAATGGAACATGCCTTTCAATGTAGCGAGCGTCGAGCTCATACTACGTGAAAATTACTGCAGTCTTTTCTTCTGGCTTATTTTTACGCCGTAGTTATGACTTTCCCACAACAGATGGCGGCGCGAGCTAAGTGCCTTAGCTCTACTGAATAATACAATGCCTTGAAATCGCATTTCTTGAATACATTCTTGCTAAGTATTCCATTTATTTCAAATTGTATTGCCACCGAAAGAACCCGTTTATTAACATGTGCAAATAGACTTATTCTTTGTACAGTTCATTAAAATAAATTTACAGCTCTTTTCTCTTCAGTACAATGTATGATTACCGTATTTGTTACTGTGACGATGTTAAGTGTCATTACTCATTACATTTATTAAATATAATATAGGTACTTATTGTCAACTCTAAAAAGTGGGGTAACAGCGTTGCCAACTTTTTATTACATTTTTAGATGCGTAAATATTTTTATATTCATACTTATATCAGTTTGCGAAAAATGCATCTAGTTTATGGCGTTTTTATTAGCGTTTTTGATGCGTAAATATTTTTTATATTTATATCCGCTTTAAATGTGCTGAAAATAAACTAGATAGTATATTATGTAGGTATTAATTTTTTTTATTGAAGGTAGGTCGGTAGGTACATGAGAAATAAAACAACACAATGAAACAATAGGAGCATTCTTGGCGTTATAGTGATAGAATGTTATCAGATATTATAACTTAATGTGTGTTTAGGCGTGTGGCATCGGATTGGCGATTATCGGAAATTCCACTCTCTAGTATTAGGTACCTAATTAGGTATTACTTATCGTAAATTGTTAGATAAATTAATAATTTTTTGTCGTTTTGAAATGAGTTTCTGGGAAAATGGTGTGATTTTTTTGCACTTTTTTCGATAGGCAAAAAAAATAAGTATTCAAATTTTATTTTCACAAAATCTAGCGGTTTTCCTGGCAAATAGCTTGTTTTCGTACCCCGTCTGACAAGTTTTTGTCACTATCAGTTGGCAACAGGAGGTGACGGGATATCGAGGTACCCTGCTGATGTGAATGCTGAGCTGATATTGTCTTGCAAGGGGTTCTTCTTCGGCGAAATATTGAAAAATACGGATTTCGCACAGAGAATGGTAAAAATACTTAAGTGCAGGTTACAGCGTATATCTACATAATAAACACTTATAATATTGTTACTTATCGAAGCATGCTGGCAGAGCTACCAATGTAGCGATCTTTGTTCATGTGAAAACAATGCTAATAATATGACATTATTAATTTTGAGAAAATCTAGCATTTTTGTGGCATCTGGCTTATTACAACGTTTTTCTTACATCGTATTCTTATTTGTCCGGTACAAATCTTACAATCGATTTTTAACTAACTTCCCGACTAGCTAGAAATTTGAAAGCTAGTCAAGTCAAGTTTATATGATTCCACAGAAAATTTAAAAACGTATATAAAAAGTTCTTTTTATCTTGTAATTTTTTTTAACCCTATCTGGCATATTTTTTTGAATGACAGTTAGAAACACTGGCACCTACTATAACACAATTCTAGACTTGACCGTCTCTTGGAAAGCTCTTTACTTTCCTCTGTCAGTAAGAAGCTTTCTCGACTGCCTTCAGAATGCTTTGTCGTTACAGTTATTTTCAGCAAAATGACGACATCCCTATCTCTATCCAAAAATTGTCACATTTTCCTAGGTATAAAAGTTAAGAGCACCTATACATGCCTATGTAATTCCTTCGTTGTACTTTTGGGTAGTTTCCATTTTCATAGAGGCCTCCGTTCCTATAAACGGAGTCGCCCAACCGGGAAAATGGTTATTTGAGTGCATTCCTAAGCTAAAACGGTTCCCAAACTTCCCCGATAAATTTGTTATTGTGAATACTTTTTATTTGCAGTTGATTTTTCGCAAACTATTGTAAAACGTAAGTACAATATAATTTGAAAACACTTCTGAAAAATATTTATAACCAATAGAAAAAATCTTTTTTGAAAAAATACGACACCTAGCAGGATTCGAACCAGCATCTCTCGGGATTCACGCTCACGTGCATTGACCACTATGCTATAGGAATCTTATCTAATTGCGACAAATTTTAACTAAAGGTTCTTACACTCCTAATATAATAATAAAGACTTACGGATTTTTTCCTTATGATAAACTCTGCTATCTTCATGATACCTTCGTAAATCGCTTCGGATGTTGATATATTTCATATACGTGAGGATGAGTATAGGTGGACGACGTTATTTTATAAATTCTTAAAATAGGGTCTGCTTAACTCATCCGGTGTACTTCCTTGTACCTATATATTTTATATTTTTTGTATTTACACAATTTATACTGTAGAATAACTTAATACTGATGTATATCTTTTGTTATGTACCTAATACTGTTTTAATAATATTTCTTTGTTTCTAAATGTCATGTTGTGAACGTCTTAAACTTATAATTTGTAATGTCCGCAATATGTAAAACAAATAAATTGAATTGAATACCCCATCGCAGAAAGGGTGTGATGTTTCATGATAATGTGTATCGTGAGATTAACCTATTTGATAGGTTTATCAAATTCGGCTGTATTAAAGACATATTATTATTATATTGGAAGGATCTTGAAGTGCTACATAGATAGTATCAACACAAAAGGCTACAATAGGTATCTCGAAAAATCACAACATATCCCAACTTGTTATCCAATGAAAGATCAATGGTTAGCATAGCATAAGATGACGACGTATTTTGTGGCTTTAAATTTCCGTGACTGTTACGAGTATAGTGTAGCAGATTATATGGCGAAGATCGCCTTGATAGTGGATGACCTCCGTTAGGGGATGGATAAACAAATTTAGGTACTTTCACGGACTTAAAATATACGTAAAATTTAATCTAATAAGTACCTATATGCTTTCATTTTTCGTTGGCGTTATCTTGTTTACATGCATAAATTGATATCTTATCGATGACTCAACGACAGCATTAAAAATCAAAATTAGAATTATCCATAGTTAAATATTTTCAGATTTTAATGAAACAACTTGTGACAAACGTTTGAGTAGCGACGATTTCCATCGCCGGAGGTCGGATTGGCGGCACCCGATCAACCGGAAATACTCACCGAGATCCCACATTTCCGGAAGGCTCTTTCGGCTCAGCCAAACTAAGTGATGGGCGGCGAAGTATCAACTATTCAGTCGAACAGAAAAGATTTGCTCTTGCGAGAACACTTACGGCAATGATTGTTTTGCATTATGTCAACGCGGCGCGATTTGGATGGATTTTTTTTTTTACTTTTCGCCATTTTGTTATATATATTTTTCACGCATAATAATACAAATGCGAAGCACTCAAATATACGACTACATAAAAGGCTGCCAGAATTTACCTAAATTTAATCATATTATAATAAATATGTGTATTAGCTATACAGTCTTTTTATCGGAATATTACTATGTTTACATGCCGCACTTACCCCAACACACCTTAATATTGTATGACTTTATAGTCAGCTAAATACACTTACTTACTGTTTCACCATGTTACCCCCACCCCAGTGTTGGGGCATAGTGCAAGCACAAGATCGCGCCACTTCCCTCGGTCCTTCGCCACGTCTCATGCATCACGTAAATTGTTTTTGTAGCACAGCTGTATGTTGAAGTACGTTCGGGCTCGGCGACACGGAACCCTTGAGGTTGTGCACAAAAACATTTTTTAAGGCGTGTCCGATCTTAAAAAGATCATATGGACATACACATAGTGGAGGTCTTTGGTTTTCGATAAATGGGTGTTAGCCACTTGCTCAATTTATTAGGTCCATACTACTACATACTCTGGGTCCAAATACACATTTAAATCCAGAACCCTCGACATTATAAGCCGACGCGGTAACCGTTTGGCCATCGTGAGGACTACATTTGGATATATACAATTTTGGAAAACCTTAAAATCATTTGCTTATAGAAAAATCCTAAAAAAACAACTGAGTCGTTTTCGAACTCACTCCATGCATTGGCCGGGCGAGTTCTCTTGTTTACATAGCTCGCGATCCGTCTATGACGGGCAATGACATTAATATGGACGAATCATCTGGAAAAGAAAATGACACTCACTTTATTGTCGGGTCTGCCGAATGGCATAATCTGTTCTAACGCCATTACAATAAAGGTGATATTGCTATAAATTCCTGATGTTTTTTGTTGGGTCTGCCGAATGGTTCGGTTCGAACGGGTTCGCTCAAATGAACATTGACATTAGAAACACTGCTCTAACGCCATTACAATAAAGGTCATATTGCTATAAATTCCCGATGCGTGATATCGCATAATGGGAATTGCGTGACGTCTACCTATACATGCGAATGCGCGAATTTACTTGCTAGCTACTGTATTGAGTGCGTCGTCCATTAATAATGTCATTGATGACGGGTGTAAATTATTTATAATTACTAGTTTACTAGAAACGCAATCTAAAGTGCTTCAAATTTCGCCTAGAAAAGTCAACCAACCATCGTTGTAGTAA
This sequence comes from Rhyacophila brunnea, assembly GCF_057557595.1. Lineage (NCBI taxonomy): Eukaryota > Metazoa > Arthropoda > Insecta > Trichoptera > Rhyacophilidae > Rhyacophila > Rhyacophila brunnea. The sequence goes on from NW_028232852.1 coordinate 25,443, forward strand.
TCACTAACTAATAAAGTAACACGTAAAACATTCTATATAATTTCTCATATACATACTTGAGAAAGTCTCATACATATTGAAAAAAACTTGTGACTCAAATATACGTCTTCCGTTTGCCGGGCAAGTGTTTTGAGGACTAAATTACTGACTCAGGTACCGTCCTCGCAGATATTTACTAATAACTAGACTAAGGTGTTTGAAATTTCGTCAATAAACGGTTAAGTACCATTTTTCTGATTTCATATTATGATCTTAGCTAAGTTTAATGTTTTGTTTTCTTATTGTTCACAGGTAAGGATTGTGATGTACTCTGAGCTTCATTTTTTTTGACCAGTTCACTTAGGACGTCAAATCTACCTAAAACTTAAAGGTATTTAGTCATTCAAATATAACTTATTAAATGATTTCTTTCTTAAGAGTAAACTTGAGTGAAACGCAAAAAACATTGCATTTACCAGCTAGGCAAACCTGTATATAAATGCAGTTCATGCTTGCAACTGGATATAAATAATATAGCGGTCAAATTTTAATTATTATTTCACAAAGATAGTAACAGTTAATTAAAATTCTTAGAACTGGTAAAATAAATATAAAATGATATTTTCTAATGAATTGAAACAGCTGTTTCTATTTTTCATTCAAAGTAATAGACAAGAAAATGTATCTGTGTAATGAAATTCATTAAAAAAATGCTTTTTTAAATATATAAATAAACTCGTATTACTAATTGCTTCAATCAAAGCGAATCTTAAGAAACGGGTTTCGATTTCTTTTGCCTTCCATTTTATTGCGTCTTGCTTTCATTCGATTTGTAATTTTCCATTTATAAATATGTCGATAATTTATGTTAATGGTACGGTGTTTATAATGTTATTATTGTACATTTGTAGGATCTACTGTCATTGTTTCAGTCATTTATTTTATTTAAATCCGTCGAGAATTAATTTGTCACAAATAGGGATTGCAATACCGGTATTATAAAACCGAGATTACAGTATTTATCGATACCGAAATACCGATTTATAAATTTAAAAAATCGGTATTTTCTGTATTTAAAACAGCAAATTCCAAATGTAACATAAAAAAGGTAATGGCCTTAAATTATTGACTGACGGCGCGATGCATGGTTTGATTTCGTTGTCTTTAGTGACTAGGAATGCAGTGGGCGCTGAGTGACTGTTAGGTACTGGACAGTTTTGATTATTCTGACAAATTGTGAATGAAAGTAGAAATTCGGATAATAATAAAAAAAAAAAACAAATTAAGAAAATGCTCCTATCTAAGTAATTATAAATATTACGTCTTATTCTCAATTAAGTAACGGATGAAATCATTTTTTTTTACCATGTTTCACTTAAAACCTATTAATTGTAGACAATTCATTATTTGGATATGTTAGGATTTCCCCCGCATATTCCATTGAGTCGGTGGGACGCAATAAATATCGGTTACACGTAAATTGTACGTAATATATTTCGCAGTAGCACAGTTATTTATCATGACCTACCTTACCGGAAAGCGATAACCGTATAGCATTGAAATAAAATAAAATAACGCGTTGTGCTTGGAGCATTGCAGATTTTATTAGATTTAGGATTTAGTAAGAACATTGATTTGATATTGATTCTTATCAAAGATTTATTAACGGATACTTCTTGATAGGTACGACTTGATATCCACGAGCACCTACTTGCTAACCTATTTGTGAACCATTCAGTATTTTATAAATATATGCTATACCTATGTACGATATGATTGTATTTCTAATTTACTTAGCTACTTTTTTATTCTGACTTTCCATTGTATTCCGGTGGATTTTATTTCGTATTTTTAAATGTTTTATTTAGACATGAATTTGATCTTAATATAATAACTGTCACTATTTTCGATACAACAGCTCACGATTAACTATGATTCAATTCAATTTTTTTTTTTTTTTTTACATATTGTGGACATTACAAATTATAAGGTTAAGACGTTCACAACATGATATGAAACATTATTATAAAGAAGAAAGAAAAAGAAAGGTAATAAAAGGGATAAAAATGAAAATATAAAAAGATGACATAATATAAACATACAAAAGCAGTGAAAATACAATTATACATATTATAGAAGTACACCGAGTTTGCTAATTAGACCCTATTTTAAGAATTTATAAAATAGCATCCACCTAAACTCACCCTCAGGCAAGTGGAATATATGAAAACCCGAAGTAATTTGGTTGAACATAGTTATCGCCCTCCTAATTGGCATTACCAGTGGGATTGAATATGGGTTGTGCGGTCTTAGGCCCATTTCAGACGGGACACCGGTGTCGCATTCGATATAATATAGAAGGCCTTTGTATTATTTTTATGAACACCCCAGAGCTAATGAGTCAATGCGTGTCCGGTACACTTTTCCGTCGGCCGCTACTTTTTCAAACTGCCGATACACTTCTTTTTATTACCGCAGCCAGTTTTATGTTATAATTTATAACGCGAAATTATGCGTTGACTCATTAGATCTGGGGCTTTATAAACATAATACAAAGGCCCCGTTATTCGAATACAAAGACCTTCTATATTATATTGAGAGCGACACCGGTGTCCCGTCTGAAACGGGCCTTATTATAGTTTAATGTGAACTGAAAAACTATATTATAATCACTCCTAACAAAGTATTGTTATTATTTTATCTATCAATAAATATACAGAGGACTCATAATATTATAATATCAGATTTCTTGATATATTGGATTGAGTATATTTCATTTTATTTCATTTCGCATTGCTTACAATTTACATTGTTTTCTCGGAATAGAACAATGGATGCCATTTATGAAAATATATCATAAGTTTATTTGTGTTATTTGGTTACGTAGAGTCCGCTCAATATAGAGATGCCACTGAAATATCCTCATTCGCCGACAAAATGGCCGCATCAATTTTTCCCAGTCGCCTTTTCCTCTATCCCCAGTCGATAAATCATACAAAACGGTGGTGCCCTAACAACTAGCTCGCGAAATCTCAGCGAGAATTATAGGTAATTTTGCATCGTAAAAAGAGACCTTCTTATATTTTAATTACGTTTTGATAACGGTTTCTTAATAGACATAATAGACAATTTCTTAAATGTTTTAATAAAATTTAAATAAGGGGCATGTCAAGTCAATAAAACCCTGCCCAAAACAAACCATAATGGTTTCGGTATATTTTGGCCGATACGACAAAATTGTGCACATTTTTTTTCATTCATACTTATTTGTTTTCGTTGGATTAAGAATACATATTACACATATTGTTGGTTCATTTTTTTTTAATTTACGAAGCCTTGCTTAAACCAAACTATAATAGATAACAAATATTATTCTATCTATAAAATATCCAAAATTATAAATGATTTAATTGAATATAGACTATTCTAGATAGACGAGTATTTTTTGATTATTATTATAAATAGTATGGCTTGGTTTCGCTGGGTTTTATTGAATTTAAAAAAAACTAACTAACACCATCTGTAAACTGTACCCACCTACTCTTATTTCAATGAATCCCGAATATTGTCGGAAATTCCCGATGATATGTGCGCAATTAACTTTACTCTTCCGTGTAGGTATGCACTTTAGTAAAATTTACATTTTGTCATGCGAAATAATTTATGTTAATTGATTATTGAGTTTAGCCAACCCAATCATTGCCAAATTCTGCGTATAATAATTGAAAGAGTAGGTAGGTATTGCGCAAGAAAGCATGCGAAAAAAATGCACTCCTATGAATAATAAAACTCATAAAAGTTAACGTCAGAATGTCCGAGAATGGAGAGCAATACAAAATGTTTCACTTCTATTGCGTGTATTCATCACACGACATACTCCAAACTCTTCAATAAAAAATGCTAATTTTTATAATATTATGACGATGATGTATTCGTGATGGTCAATCCATTTATCAACAGGCTCGGCCGAACCGGTTGGTAATATAATAAACTCAAATCCAATGGGTACATCAGTGTTGCCAACCTTCCACATTTGTTTGCCTTCCGATCCGGGAGCCTCGGTTATTGATGAAACCCATGGAGGGGTAATAATTTATACCCTCAAATTGATGAGACGGTATTTGTGCTGGCGCGAGCCATCGTTTTATTTTAGCGCGAGGAGAATTCATTATTGTTTGAACGGCGATCTGTTCGAGGAATTATTTGCTTTCTACTATTTGTCAAAAACTGGGAAAATTCGGAAATGCTCGGATTCTCATTTGTTAACGAATATTGTAATATTATGTTTAAATTTTCCATAAATAAGTGCCACTGTTTTACACTGGTAATTATACCAGGTGAACCTCTATTATTTTATATTCTCGATACAAGTGTTGCCAGAAAATTTGCCAATATAACACATCGAGAGAAAATTGAGAGATCGTTTACCATTGGTGAATTTTTTTTATACTGTATAATAAATATCCAGTGCGTCGTCAACTTAACACACTTACCTTCTATAGATGAAATATCAATATGAATAAAATTAAAAAGAAGCTACTTAAAAATATTAATACTCCAGTGGGATTGTTTATATTTGTATTTGATTTGATTATAACTGTAAGTTAATTAGTGCGCGTATGTACGAAGCAAAGGCAAAACCGCCCGGACGTTGCCGCGAAACTAAATCCTCCCGTACCAGTTCTCGTCAATACCGCCCGGACAAATCCGCCTAGACAAAACCGCCCGCAAAAAATACAAAAATATGTAAAACAAGTGCTTTTTTGGTTTTTCGAATTGCTTATCGATAACAATTTACATACTTACGATAATCAGTATAATTTGAGATTTAATATATTGCAGCTGGTTAGTTGAGTAATAACTTAAAATCATCAGCTTTTAACACTTTGTAGGTACTAAAAACAAAAAAATTGCCGATAATACATGTTTATTCCGATGCAGCTACATAGCTTATTTCTGAGTTCACTAATGGAATACCTACCTACTATTTTTTTTATCTTTATTCGTATGTTTTTTCATTTATTATATAAAAATACAAATTGACTCATTTCTAAATTGTTTTGGCTGCAATGTCCGCGCGTTTTTATTCGGGACCCCGGATAAATCTGATAAAGCAGTTTTCTGTTTTCTATTATACAATCGAATATTAGTTTCCTAATGAAATTTATTGTTACGAATAATGATAATTATACATAGTATTTGATTGCTGATTTCTGGTGTATTCAATTGCTGTCTACTGTATTACGATTAAAACATTTTTATCCAAAGCCGTTACATCGCACATAAAGCATTCATCAACATCATTTATTTTTCCGTTTATAAATATATCTCATTAGTCATTTCTTAGACAAATAAGCATCTAGGTGCTCTGTTGGAATACTTCCAAATTAAACAGTATTGATCGACATTTTCACTTAATTAAAATCTCAATTCGTTCGCCAGCCTAATATTAAATTTGTTAAGTTACGAACTCTCCGGCTATTTTAATAACTTGGCATTATTCAAAGCGGCCCAACATTAATTTACAAATTTAGCCCTAAATTAAATTATGCATTCGAATAACCTAATAATAAACCGCTATAAATAACTGGGGAATCGCAGCTTTACATCTTAATTCTAGTCTCGGCTAAAGACTATCTCGCCATTATGAAATATTTTCCATTGTTTAGAAAGCGTCTTTCATCCCCAAATATAAGAATTTGGCTAAAGTTTAAAATGGCTATTTGGAACTGCGTCACACAGTTTTGTTTATTACGCATTTTTATATTCTGCTACATTTATTAAATACACAGATACGTTACGTAAGGACGCTTATTCCAAAATCTTGTTTACTAAAAATTTACCACCTCGCTATGCTTCAATCAGCTACCCATGGCTCTAGCCTGGGGGCCCGAGCATAGAAGGAGCCCGGCGTGGCGGGTCGACCGGCTTAGTGAGATTAACACACATCACAAATTTACTCTAATAGTAAAAAAAGTCTACTTTTAAACTTATTACTTAAAAAGCGCTACTTTGTTTCAGGTCTATTAAATATTTTAAATATGTGATTGTGCGTTACAATTTGATGTGGTATATGATGATTGATATACTTAAATGATAACTCCAGTGTATATTTTGGGGGAAAAAACTACTTTAGAGTACCACACTGCCCTTCTCCTCAGCGATAGGTAGGTGGGCCCGCCAAAGATCCTGGCCTGGGGGCCCGCTGAAGGATGCGGGGCCCCTTGCAGCTACCTATATCTATGCTTTATTAAATGCCAATTTAATTTATACCAAAATGATAAAAGCGAAATAATATGACCTATTTCAATTGTATTACTATTCGATAACCTTATTTTGCTTCACATAAATTCAATATTGATATGTTACCGTTACCTAATTTTACAAGCTTTAAAATCCTTATTTTTTATAATAATAAGTATTTTGAGTAAGTCAGTGAAAGAGTGGAACAAAATAGACAAATTATGGGAAAAGAGAAACAACAGACTACGCGGCGCAATAACAGTGTAGTGAAACCGCATTACAGTTGTAGAAGTGATTCAAATACACACAAGTTTTGATAAACTCACATAAATGTATTGTAACCTCACCGAGCTGAAGCCGGAGCCCCCAAATGAGTAGCCAGTATTTTACGCACAATATATCTGTATGTCTGGTAAAATCTTACACATACTATTTCATACAATAAAATCGGCCTGCGGCGCAATTTTTGTTATTTATTATCAACATTCATAAAAGTGTATTTGATCGATCAAATAATAAACACTTAAGTAGGTACTTAGTTACAACGTAAAAATTTACATGTGGTTACATTGTAAAAATATGTGCCTAAAAGTACTTTTTTAATCGTAAATATCCTCCCTATAATAAAAATAAAGTTGGGAACTCATGTTCTCAGTGACGTCCCTAGATAAAATGCCGCCCCTAGCCAGCGCCAAAATGACGCCTCATTTTTTTTATACAGTATTTTTATTATCCTTTCATGAGTCCAATATCTAAGAAATGTGTTGTATGGATACTTTACTAACAAAATATCGAATATATAAGAACGTCGAAGGGCAACGGAAGTAAACTAGATATCGCGAACTCGATAAAACCAGTGAGCTGATTTTTTAATTGAACGATATTTTCGTTATTACTAAGTTTAGATAGCTATTTCTATATATTCCAAATGATTCTCCTCGATTTGCCGCCCTTCGAGTAACTGCCGCCCCCAAGCGACGCTCAGTCTGCCTACCCCCACGGGACGTCACTGCATATTCTACACTATTTGATAATGATCACACGTCTTGGTTTTGTTGGCTTAAAAAGATACGAAATGAAATCAAACAATTATCCACAGTTAACAAAACTAACGTTCGCAATTATTGTTCTATTTTCAAAAAATAAACACTTCAAGGCTTACATGCTACGTAATACTCCTTCATCTTCGCAATATTGTAGTCCCTGATGTTAGCGGAAATTGTGAAATGTGCTTACCTCGCGGAAAATCTCATACCCATTTATGCTTTATAATGCGATTATTGTAAGCGTAGGTTTTGGCAACGCCAGAATATTTCGTATTGTTATGTCGTATAAAAATGGTGAATGAAACTCTGCTACATAATGTAGTGGGCTTATTGTCCTTTTTCGTTGTAAATCTCAAAATCTTTCATTAGAATCGTTTTGATCTCATGCGAAAGTGATACCGCATTTCGGGTGTGTTCCGGAAAATGTATTTAAATTATAAATCAGAAGATGTGGCGACCACTTTCGTAAACAGCCGCAAGTTATATGATATCGCGGAAACTATGTATACTATGAAGTAGGCAAGGGGCTACATGCCTACCAAATTTCAACAACCCACCTTCGAGGTTGATTTTGTCTGTCATATATTTAGTCAAAGGTGGATTTAACTAGAAACCTAAAAGTTAAGGCTGTAGGTATATTAGGCACACAATGATCCGAGGATAGGTATGACTGAACGTGTCGAGAAGGACGTAGCATCTATTATTACTTCAGTGATTTCCAAATTCTATGTTACTACGCCTCCCTTTTAAAAAAAAATAATCTTGGCGCCTCCTCCACTTTATTTCCCTTTTTAAATAGTCAACAATGTACTAATACAAAAATGAATAAAAAAATATAAAAATCAACAAGCTTTTACTACTTATATTACCTTTATTCATTTTTAAATCAATTTGTTTAGTAGTCAATCCAAATTCATCATCGTTCATCGACAAATGGATTCTATCATGGGCCCCACATCCTGAAGCGGGCCCCCAGGTGAGGATCTTTGACGGGCCCACCTACCTATCGCTGAGGTTATGGGCAGTGTGGTGTTCTAATGTAGTGTTTCTTAAATTATACGGGAGTTATCATTTTATTATATCAAACATCATATAGGTAGGTACCACATGAAATTGCAACGCACAACCACACATTGAAAATATTTAATAGTCCCGAAACAAAGCAGCGCCCGACTTTTTTTACTATTATTAAATAATGTGATAAGTGCATTAGCACACTAACCAAGAACTCAGTAAATAGATTTTTGTTTACTTCAGTATATCTGGCGCAGAAATCATTTAAAAGTGGAAATATGGAGAACTTATTTTTTGTAATTTTGATTTTCAAAGCTCCAATTTTTTATGAATGCCTTCATTTTATCTTTTTAAACCAGTGAATGCATTAGTGGTCCTTGCATTGATTTATTCACTCATTTTTTTTAATTTCAACCAAGTAGACAAGTTTAACAAAAAAATTATCGTTTCTGAACAAATTTGCCTCAAATTTTAATATTATGATTTGACCTGACCCTTTTATTTCATTTTTTCACGAGATAGCTAGGGCGCTTCACAATAGTATTGAAGTAAGGTATTATAAAATTAGTCTCCTTATTTTCAGACAGGTTTACAAACAACCTTTTGTATGACTGTTTTTTTATGTAGTTTATAACTAGCGGCCGTTTTATAAATTATGCATTTACAAACTGCAAACCTGTGGCTACATTAATTTTGTTAAACTTTTCGCGCCTCCCTTTGCAACACTCCGCGCCTCCCAGTTTGGAAATCGCTGTATTACTTGATCGGGCAGTCGGGTTGAAGATCTGCCTCTTGTATTATAATAAGCCTTTCTAAAGTAATTGTCATCGTTCAAAGACAGACTTTGATGCTGATTTGTGAAAATCAGCACTTCACTTCTTTTTACTTCTTGACACTTATACAATACTTTAATGTTTAATGAGTAAACTGAGAAAAAACAATTTGCACTTAATAGTTACTAATTGGTGTGGTTGCAGTCGGAATTAATTAAAGAAATTAGAACACATTTTATTAATTGAATATGTATTCCGTGTGAGATTTCGAAACTATTAGAACTACAGCAGCCCTATGTTCTAACTAGTGATATTAAGTCACCCGACGACATGACGTAATTGTGACGTCAGCCAATACACGCTCGAGGCAAGCCGTCCAACGCACACGGCTCACCATAGACATTATTATGCTGAAACACCTATTTGTGTATGGTGACAATGGATAACGCCACTATTTTAGTAGCGTTATTTTCTCGAATGCTATTATCACTCCGGTAGTACGTCACAATGATGTCATATGACGTCATGTCGACCGGGCGACTACAACTCGCAAGTTCTAACATAAGGCCCCAGATCTTAATAAAAATAATGCCATAAATCTTATTCAATTTTGCAAGTTCCGTCTGGTAGACCAGTAAAAGTTGACCTTTGACCTGTTCGCTCTTAAAGTATCTAAATATAAATCAAAAAGCCAGTAGAAAACACTGCAAACCTTAAAATATGGCACTATTTGGCTGGGTTGATATCGTTACATGTAAGTTGTACGTATGCAGTTCATCGTGGGACACTTATTCGTGCGCCGCAGTACGTGAAACATGAGTTCGTATAACATTTTATCAAATGACGAGTTCTTCGTTGAAAATTTCACCGTGGAATACATTTGTACGTATCTTACAAAACGCGGCGATAGTTTGCAAATAGTACTGTTCCAATTAGATTAACTCTAATCTAACCTAATCTAACTTAACCTAGTAAAGACATCTCATAAAATTCGCCACATGTTGTAGCATACGTCCAAATATATTCCACGGTGAAATGTTCAACGAAGAACTTGTCATTTGATAAAATGTTACACGAACTCATGTTTCACGTACTGCGGCGCACGAATAAGTGTCCTGCGGTGAATTGTTTACGTACAAATTTCCGGATACGGTAAATATCAATCGCTAAGTATAATTATTATCAATTTTAACTGGTCTCTGATGGTTGAAAGACCCAGAATTTTGTTTTTAATAATATTAATATCTAACACAAACAAGCAATTAAACCATAAAAAGCTACATTCAAAATAAATACCTAACAATTTATCAAATAATTTCATTAATTATCATTTTTGTATTAAATAGCGAAAGATATATTTGGTCAAAATAATAAAAAATATTCCCAAGTTGTTTATTAATTTTTTATTGTTTATTCGGGAGGATAGGACAGGCCTGTTAATAGGGTGGAGTATGTAAAATACCTCGATAGCGGTCTACGTGAAGACTGGAGCCCAGATCATGACATCAAGATCAGGAATGAGATGGTAAAAAATACTTTTGAAAAAATGAAAGAACCTCTTTTAACCTAGGCATGGTGCTGGGCACTAGACGGAAGGCGATCTTGTGCTCTGATGAGTCAAAGGACGCTAAATGAACTGGCAATTATAAGACTAGGCATTCAGATCTGGTTGTTAAAGCGTAGGTACCGTGAAGATATCTTGGGCTGATCACATTACCAATAAGCAGGTTTTAAGACGAGCCAATAAAACAACAAAACTTCTCGATACTATCGTGAGCAGTAAAGTTGCAAACTTCGTCCATATTTTTCGCAATGGGAAGTAGGATTTATGATTTACTCATAATAGGGAGAGAACTAGATTCCATAAGTGACTTAATGTCTAAGTGTGAGGCCTCAGTGCCAGCGTTCGGCGCAGCGTCGAGCATTCTGCGCAACTCAGACGTATAACCGTATAAATGTATAACAAAAAAAAGACATTTTCTACGAACATTTTCACACACGGTTATACGTTTGAGTTGCGCAAAACGCTCAACGCTGCGCCGAACGCTGCCACTCAGGACGTACACTTGGCATTGGGTATCTGATAATATTGGCCGAAAATAGGTTGTTGGTACTGCAAGTTTGCCACAAATGATTATAATTTTAACTTTCTTTCAATTTCAATATATAGCTTATACTTCCATTTTCACCTCAAATAAACATTATCATTTATCTCTAATTTGGAAGATGATTTTCACATACAAAAGCGATTTTGTATAAATGTTTTTATATGAAAATACTATGACTATGTTGTACAATTTCAACTTGTAAATAAATAGCCATAAATTACATTTGACTCCACATGTATATAAAGATTTAATGTATTATATTTGTGTGTTGTAAAACCACAACGCAACGTTTTGTTTAAAAGCTCAGAATAACAAAACGCGGTCGCCATTGTTATTTGTTATCGTAAACTTTTGTCATTTCCCTAGGAGCTTTTTTAGCAGCTTTTGGGCATATGGGGGCTGTATTACACTAGTGAGCGCTTATACGAAAATTAAATTGAATTGAATTGAATGGGCGAATAAAATATCAATATAAGTACGCATATATATATTGTGACACATTTTTTTAATTTCATATTTGTAATTTATGGGTATGTTTCATGACAAGTGAAAATGCCACGCGGTAGGTATATACGTTGAAACATTTAATATATATATTTTTTTGTAATATAAAACATGTATTTGTTTTCACACATTCTGCGTAAAAAGAGCTTAATTTTCCTCTTTCCGGCGCTACTTTCCGCATATTTTCCCATTTATGACATGGTTCATATACACCATCCTTAGACCTAAACCGAGCGGGTTGCTAATATCATTGAAGATGCATTCGTGGCTTCATCGGCCCAGCGTGCGGGTCTCATTTCTCTTGATCGGTTTCCACTTGACGGTCTCTTCATGAGCTGTTACTCCCCTTTCAATGTCACATGGCCGAAGAATGAAATAAGTCATCCAAGACAAATTATTGATAGTCTTTATTTAACTCAAACCTCTACACTTATGGATTATATGCTTCCAACACTACCAACATCTAAAAATCACTAATTTGATAAGAAGGTACTATATTAATACGAAACTAATTTCTGATATTGTATTTTCATTATTATTTACATTTATTACATAATTCATTTTTATGTAATATTGCATATACCCAAAGTTTACGAATGATGGGCGGCCCTCGTAGTCCTGTGCGTAACGCGCTGGCCTTGCATTCAAGATCTCCCGGTTCGATCCCTAGTCAGGTCAGAATATATTTATATAATTTTCTCAAAGCCTGGGTGTTTATGATTCTCTCACTTATATTACTAAAACTATTGTCATTGTTAATTAACTATTTCTTTTATTCAACGAATAATTCACAAGATTTAAGAATGTACCATTCTAATTATTGAACATATTACATAATTTTGAAAGAACGCTGATGAACAGAAGGCTAAGTGTACGTTCTGGGTGGCAGCGTTCGGCGCAGGGTTGAGCGTTTTGCGCAACTCAAACGTATAACCGTGTGTGAAAATGTTCGTAGACAATGTCTTTTTTGGTTATACATTTATATGGTTATACGTTTGAGTTGCGCAAAACGCTCAACGCTGCGCCAAACGCTGGCACTGAGACCTCACACTAATAGTTAAAATGTGTCGTAATTCGTATGTCACCATGTAGCATAGTGGACAATGCGCGGATGGGGCGTAAACCCATTCGGTTCGATTTCTGCCTGGTGTCTTACTTTTTTCAAAAAGATTTTTTCTATTGGTTATAATATTGTTTCTCAGAAGTATTTTTCAAAATTATGTAGGTACATATGTTAAATATTGCTGTTTCCAAAACTCTCCTAGTATGTTTATAATAAAATTCGAAAAAAATGTCTTTCCTGTTATAAGGTTCTAAAATATCAAACATTTTTCTTCTTTTTTTTGTAACGACGCACATAATATTGTGCCGGCTATTTTGTATTTGTTTTCCCGAATCCCAAGAACTCACATAAGAAAAGAAAACATTATTTTCGTATGTCTTCTTCGCTTTTTAGATGGCAGATCCTATCCCCCATTCGCATAGTACACTTTGAAGATAACTTTTATTGGTCACTTATTTCTCTTAGAAACGTTCCGCAGTTTTAAGACGTTTTTTCTCTCTCGAGTGCTTTGACGGTATAAAACCAGATATAACACACCGCGATATATTTTTATATGTATGGGGTTATCTTTTAATGTTATCATCTTTTTTTACTTTCGTGTAATGATGGTGTAATCTTAAAGCGTTTTTCTCTTTTCACTGCCATTCCCTTATGACTGAGTAAGGGTTGTGACCAGCTTTCCCTCTAAGGTGTACACAATATATACCTACGCGCTCAAACTTGTAAAAATTCACCTCACAAATTAAATATTTCAAATGGTGTGCGATACCAGGTTTGCCTACTAATAGGCCATCCATGGACTGAAACCGTATGCGGTTTCGAACCGTGTGCCATACTAAGCTTATCTTTTCTGTTCATGGAAATATATTTTCATGAACAAAAATCATAAGTTAAGTATGGCACACGGATCTAAATCGCATACTGTTCCAGTCCATGGATGGTCTCTAAAGCTATACTTCAGCTGAGGCATGGTCTAAAAAGATCGTGACTATGCGATTGTGCAAATGACGTGTGCCGAACGAAATATAATTTGTCATAAAAATTCAACATGCGTCCATTTAATGTTTATTATTATATTAGTAATAATAATAATATATTCATTGACATGTTTTCTTTTCGAGTACATGAGTAACGTTTTTTGGTCATCTTTACACGATATAAGAATATATTCCTCCGACGCCATCACAAAACAAATTGACGTACCTACCCACATCTCGACTGCCACTCTCCGATCGGCGACGAGTGCGAAATTTCGTCCCACATATTGTTGAAAATTATTTGCCGTTTCACTTATGTATGCTCTTAACATATTATATCACATAAAATCTTAAGAGCATAAAAGCACCAACATATTTTATTACAAAATTAGACATGTTCTTTCATGGCATACCTAACGATTTGACGAGATCATTCGTCTACTCTAAAAATAGTGAATATTTCTCACACCTGTATATTTAGTTATAGGACAATAAATCACCATCTGGAAAAAACCCTAGAATACGAATAAAAATTATTTAAATAAAATTTCTTTGAGACAATAAACATTGGATACAAAATTTACATTATACTAACACCTATGTACCTACTGCAAATTTTATAAATATTTTTTTTCTAAATTTGCTCTACAATTATATGTGGATCTGGGCCGCTAGAAGAATAACACATTTTTGTTTTAGGGGAAATGGATGTTAGTCACTTGCTGAACTTATTAGGTCCAAAGACACATTGAAAAACAACATAATATTGTGAATTTTGATTGATGAATTGGGATTCGAATCCGGAACCCACAAGTCACGACATTATAAGCCTGCCATTCAGTGTTGCCAACCGTACTATATTATAGTACAATACTCTAATTTTGATTCCGCGAAAAATGTAAAATACTATAATTTTACGCCAAATATGCCAAAATACTATAATTTTAAAGGATTCAATGTAGAAAATGTTCCTGTACTATATATATATATTTTTTTTTTACTAAAATACTATATTTTTACGTCTTTTTACTACATATAATAAAATAATCTGCGTAGAAAAAGATGGCAACACTGCTGCCATTATAAGCGAGCGTCATTTAAATATCTTAATTATACCGTAACCCCATTTTTATCAGAGGCACCTAGCGGGAAAATACGAAACCATAATTAACATTTAAAGTGTTTTAATAAATCAATATGTATGTAGCTATATTTCTTCAAGTAAGTAGGTGGATAATCTCAAAAATAATGTCACATTCAGTCAACGGTAAACTACATAATTTACCGGCATGTTTTTATATATTAATTTCATGTTATAAGTTTTTTCCCCATTTTCATGCTCAGCGTACCTAACCGATTTTTTTTTCAACGGTACCATGATCTTACTCCCTAGTTCATTTATCGTTTGTCAATTTATGGCTACGGCCGTATGTTGTAAGTTAACCACTGGGGAATGCCAAAAGAAATGGCGTATTTCAAAAAAACACTACCTTATTCTTAGTTCAATAATTATTATTATAAGGCAATCATTATTCGTAGGATGTTTATCACACTTGAATGGTCAAAGACATAGCTTATAATTAGTATCTTTAGAATTATCTTCAAATGTGTTAATTTTGCCCATTTTTTGAATAATAAAATGCCTAATTCTTGTCAAATTTGGGATCACAGAGATTATCAATATAATTTTTTATTGTAAATATTTCACTATAATAATGTCGATATAAATTATACTGATGGTTTTATAAATGCGTTTAAAAATTAATAAATGTAAAAAATATTAACACCACTGCACATTTATGTACTGAAATATGACTATATTCTAAAACATTAGAGCGAGAGGTTTAAAAGAATTCTATTTTATGTAATAAAAATACTTTATGCAGTCATCAAATGTTTAAAATAAATATAAAGGATAGTAAGGCTTCAAAATTGTATAAATAGATTATCTCCAACGTTTAAGGTATGTCCAGGATCATGCTTTGAAAATAGAAAAAAATTCCATTTTGACCCACGCTGTATGATATATCGACCATTTTGACCCACGCTGTCATAAAAATTCAACATGCGTCCTTTTATCGTTATGTTTATTATTATATTCGTAAAAATAATAGTATATTCATTGACATGTTTTCTTTTTCAAGTACATGCGGAACGTTTTTTTAGTCATCTTTACACGATTTAAGAATGTATTCCTCCGACGCCATCACAAAAATAATTGACGTGCAAACAGGTCGACTATCGCTCTCCGAATGGCAACGGGGCCGAAATTTCGTTCCACATACAGTTGAAAATTATTTGCCGTTTCACTTATGTTTGCTTGAATCCATAATAATTAATAATTGTTAAAGAATTACTTATGTATATATTTAATCTTGTAGTGGCTGGTTCTGAACGGCTTCATATCATGACCTTTGCATTTTACGCTTTCTGTATTCATTTTTTTTATTCAGCGAAGCAATGTCTTGGACTCGGATATATGAGGGAAATTCTCGTAAATAGAAAAAATGAGGACATTAAATCATTTTCCTGTTTTCGCTGTTTTCTTTGCCACTGCCAAGCCTCCACATATTATGTACATACGTTACGTAGGGTAAATGAACATGAATTTAGAATATCGTGGAGTGCCGACTTCGGAATAGCTCTTTGATATGTTTTATAATCACATGCGTTACTTGCAGTGGCGTCTCTACTATTGGTATTAATAGGGGTGAAACCGCCTCCAATTATATGGAAAATAAATTGTACGTCCTGTCCAAAAATGAACGATGCACAGAATACCTAGTCCAGACCACGATACATAATATCTATCGTAGTCTGGACTATATACATATTATGTATATAAACAAATGAATATTTTAGCGGGATGACTTCAAAAAGAGACCCATAAATGGCGCGGCCCATTGACTGGACGCCGCAAGCGCTATGTCGACAGATCAGGATTTAACTCTATGTGTATCGGCGTGACTTCGAAAAGAGACCCAGAGACGGCGCTTCCGATTGACTGGACGCCGTAAGCACTATGTAGACGGATTAGGATTTAACTCTATGTTGATACCGTAATTGATATCTCTTGCAGATCTCTCACAGTCTTACAGCCAGTCAGTTTAGTCTGATTATCTCTGACCCTTTTGATTCATACAGGTCCTCTATTTTGAGACTAAGCACCTTACACTATCGAGATTCGTTTCTAGTAAATAGTGATAAGTGTGGTATCTAGTTGTCAAATGTGATACCTACCTTAACCAGTCCTTTGGCAAGTTTGAATTAGTATTCTCTGTTATTGTTGATTAATCTCTGTGAACTCTGAATAAATACTGAAACCGGAAGTGTTTCTATTGTAATAAATAAAAAAACATCCTATAATATTGTATAAAAAAACTGATTATAAACCTGTATATTTTTCTACACCAATTGCATAGTTATATAGACTATATGGGATGATACATCATTTAATAAATTTATCAATGGCTGACCCCACCATCTAAAAATCGTTAGAGCCACCACTTGTTACTTGTATGAGTCTACTAGAATATTATATTATTACCTACCTACTATGCTTTTGCTCAATTTTATAAATATGATTCCATTTTTGGTTAATCGTCTTTTTCGGTAACTTTTAGAACTCTATTTAGGTATATTATGTAAGTACTAGCGATAGCCCGCGACTTAATCCGCGTGAAATACGTAAATAAAAAATCATCATCAAGGGTTACTCCACTGCTACCCAGGCTTATTCTACTCATCTCGCTGCTAATTATATCCAACGAACTAACTTAATTGTAACGCCTGAGCGCTAGCCACGTATTTATTATTGTCGTTCTTGTACTTATAAATTAAGAAATTATTATTTTTTTATTATTTCTAAAAAATCAACCTTCTTAAAATCTTGTATATTATTCAACATTGAATTTAAAAAAAAATACGATAGACCATGTTTTAAAATGACGTAGCTTCTGGGACTTTCAATTAATCAGCACACTGTTATCCCCTTTTTAAAAATCTTTATTTGTTATCATGGTATTACTGAAAACGCTTGTGATCACATGCAATCTATGGCATACTTTTCAGATAATGTATGGAGTACATTATTTTGTTTACTTTCATGTTCCGCTATAATCTCACCATTATCATAAATACCTATACCGCCATGACTAATGAAAGAAATCCACATGTTAAAAATCCCGGAAAACTCTCCGAAGCTTTTCCATCTCCCTGAAAACCAACACACTCCCTTGTTCGTCTGACACTAAATCCGAGCATGATAATTGGCTCACGTCTCTAAGTAAAAGCCTTCCCGGACCGTGCCGACTTATTAAGTTTTCAATTAAGTCATGATAGGAAGGATATTTCAGTGGAAATAAAGCTCAGCAGAGAAGCTTTTGGTTTGGTTTAGATTGTGAATATTATACTTCGTGTATTTGATACATTCCTAAAGTAATGCATGATCAAAGAATTGTTACTTTACTAAATTGTGTAAACCAATTCTATCCATATCACAGATTTAATCAATAAGAGATCCATGTCATTAGTAAATTAAAATATTTCAAGTCTCTTCTACTATCTCGCCAAACTAAAAGCACGCATTCAATCATATTGTGAAGCTTGCGCTCACCTACCCTCGGAAACCGTACTGTGCAATGCCCTCAATATTTTCGAAAAAATAATTAATCGTTTATTTTATTATGGGCCAATCCGGTACGGCTGCAACATAATTATATTGTCCATACGACGTTCTGCACAACACCCAGTCTTAATCGGGCGTAACATGAGGGGCATGATATGTTGTGATGTAAAGGCATCTTCAGTTTTTATGCTTGATGATGTCTCGGGAGCAATCAGCCGCGCCAGCATTGCCAAATTTCCTTTTTTCTTACCAGTTATACATTTTTTTAGTTATCTAGCTTGCAAAATACGCATCTGGCAGTTGGTGTTAAATCTTGCGTTTTTCGACGCTACAAACAGCTTTAAAATTCTCATTTAAAAGCTGACCTAATTTAGCAATAAAATAAATGTAACATAATTACCGATAACACATTTTCAATATTTTTGTTATCATGAAAACAATGTCCATAATATTCGATAATTATGACTTACTTTTTGAAATGCTAATTAGTTTCTTTTTAATTTTTTTCAGCCAATTAGTTTATTTTCTTACCCTATTTGGTATATTTTTTATAAAGGACATTTGGCAAATACAGCGCCGCGCACTTGACTGTGCTTTGACTAAATTTGCAAGGATAGCTACTAGTTAGTACCTACCCATGGGAGAGAGGAGTGCGAGGAAATAAACAAAATAATATGGAAGCCATAAAGCTTAATACAAATTTGTCTGACTGGGTGAAGAGGTCTAAGCTATAACACCAAAATATATTTTAATAAATAAATAACATTCCCTACTGCGCTGAAGTAATGCTGTATCTCTAATCCATACGCTCCGACTGAAGTGGAAATAGTGAAAAATAATCTAGTTAAATGCAACGAATAATTGAATAGGTAGTGCAAACTTTTTCAATTGCAAACATTCAAACTCTCTCAAAAGGCGATAGAACGAGTTTAAAACTAAATTAAAATACAATAATTATTACAGTACATTGAAGTAACGCTGTGAAAGTGTAGACTTCGTTTCACGTAACGATTCTAGTTGTCTATAGTCTAGTCTAGTGACTGACATCAATTATTATCATTAAGAATCATACCTACACAATGGTTATTATCATGTAGAGTCATATTATTTTCCACAAACACTTAACTATAGTGTAATCGAAATATAGGATTCTCAATTCTATACTGAACTTTTCTCTCAATAAGTTAATTATTGTGCCACGTATGTTGCACCATCTTGTTGGAACCATATTTCGCCCAGATCAAAATCATCTAATTCATGCCAGAAAAAATCAGTAGGTAATCATGTTTCTGTAGCATTCTCCATTGACAGTAAGTGCATAACCATTTTCGTTTTCATAAAAATATCGTCCAATTATACCTTTAGATCATAAACCGAGGAAACTGTAATTTTTGGGGATGTAAAAGTGTTTCAAGAATGTGGGTTTTCATTACAAATGCAACAACTACGAAACTATTAAACCAAAAATGAGCTTCATCGCTGAATATGATTTTTTTCGAGAAATAATGGGTTAAATGAAAAAATGGATAAATACATCGGTTTCAAGTTGCTCTAAAGCCCAATCAAGAAAATTTCGACGCACCAAATAGTCATTCGGGTTTATTTCTTTACAGTGTATTTTTTATACGTATTATACATACAAATGCATATCTTTATGAAGAATATTCCATGTAGTGCCATAAGAAAGTCTGGGTTCTAGAGAACTACGTGTAATTGATTGTTCTGGATTTTTATCCACACTTAGATTCACAACATCGATATTTTCAGCAAAACGTTTACGGTTTTGACGGATTGCATTTTTAACATCACACAAACTAGCATTTGACTCGAAATTTCCAATTAAATTACGAATAGTATGCTTTGTAGGTCGATTATTATTGTAATAAATTTTAACAATTTGTATACGCTTTACAACTGTGTATCTTTCCATAGATGCCAAATAATGTCAACTGTTCACAAATGTCAATTTTGGTGGGAATCAGAAAAAATGGCTGCTCTTACGTTTTAAAAATCGAATACATATATAATTTGATAATCCTACATATGCAATAATTAGCACATCGTTCGAAATTAACAGTTTCGTGACTATGTTTGGACTTTGCCATGGTGGTTAGTTTTCCGTAAACCACTCAGATACTTAATTTGGATATTGGTTTCGAGCCGTGACCGGTATTACCACATGAAATTAAACACATTTTACTGGTGCATGCCTCAAAGGAAATCGAACAATAGCGCCATCCTTTGTTCAAACTTATCCTCAAGGGTCATCAATATGCAAGTGAAATCTTAATTCAGCTCTCGTCACCATTCCGCTAATTGCTAGTTTCATTCACAAAGCATTTTTATTTAAATTTATCTGCTGTAAAATTACTCCTTCAGTAAGTCGATTGCAGTTTCTTTGTGAAAATGAATTTAACTCTTATGGAATTATTCTTTGATTAATCAATACTGACGTTAATTTATTGTTAATAATAAAAAAAATCATTGCAAATATTAATAATAACATGACTCTTGAATCAACATTAAGTGCTCAAGTCTAAACTTTCTCCACATTTTAGATATTTGTGGAACCTAATAAAAAGTATTTTTCCATTGCACCTATGTATATTCATAAAATATTAAATTTAGCACTGTTAGTTAGGTTGATAGAATTAAACTGGTGATGATTGAAATTTCGTTTATATTCATCGGTCGCCATTTTTTATTTTTTACGACCATTTTTTTATTAATCTTAATGACGTTAAGGACATTTTATTACAGGATAGATGTGATGCATGTGGCAGCGTTCGAGATATTGAAATGCAGTCGCCAAAAGCTACATCGATGCAGACGAGAAAATTGCCTTCTGATACGTAGGGTTTGGCAAGACACATTCCGGCATAGTCCCGCCGGACGACAATTACAACATTGTCGCCGGTTTTGATTTGTGACCACGTCCCAGTCGAGACGATTTGCGACCGGGGCTATAAGGTTCTTGCGGATAGTGAATCTGTAATACTTGATACTTCAGCTATTTTAAATTTTAGTTAGTATTTGTTGAAGCTCTGAAAGCTGCTCCCAACTCATTTTTATACTTGTATATCTATGTCACTCGTATTTTTTTAACTCACAGTCTTCAATTATTATTGTTAGATACAAAATTTTGAAAACATTTCTGAGAAAATATATTATACATTATTAACCAATAGAAAATATCTTTTTGAAAAAAGTAGGGGCAGGAATCGAACCTGCATCTCTCGGGTATCGCGCCCACGCACATAGACCACTATGCTAAAGGTGTCGTAGTTGATTGCGACAATTTTTTACTAATGGCTTTTAATACTCTCTGAAGCGTTTTCCAAAGTGAGCTAGTATTGGCGATCGGCTTTTCTATTTTAAATCAAAGTAGGTATGTACATGTTATTTTAATTTCTAACCGACGTCACTGGTCACTCCAAGATTTTTTGTTGTAGCTTTCTTGAGCTTGCTAATAATTTTTAATATGTTCAATAATTAGAATGTTACATTCTTAAATCTTGTGAATTATTCGTTGAATAAAGAAAATAGTTTATTAAATATTATTGTTAGTTTTTATTTACACATTATTTTATTATATTAAGTAGGTATGCTATATTCTTAATGCATGAAAGTACCAGCAACCGTTGTGGAATCACGATTGCATCCAATCTAAGTAAAGTTATTTCTCGTTCATACCTATTTGTTTATGTAATAAATTGCACATATCAATGCATCCTATTCCACGCTACTACACTAAACTCACAAAAAGACCGAGTCCATTTTGCGATTTATTGTTTTTGTTATGCAGTTTTCGCTCGTTTTTAATGCGATCTCGTTCAACTTGCGCCCGAGATTTACGAGTCGATTTGTTTTCGCTCCGTTCGATTCTCTCGCCGTTTTAAATGAGATTAAAACTGAAATTATTTTTTAAGTTTTACAGTTTCCCGCGGAAAACTTTTACAGAGAACTAGTAATTACAGTTGAATAGAAAGTATCTCATTTTGACACAAGCAAATTCCATTATCAAGCTATCGTGGACAATTGAATTTATGTATTTCATTTGCCTATTGCAATTCTTTTCAAAATTTACTGGACTTACGTAATATTATATTGAGCCTTGATTATCCGAACTGATTGGGGATGAAAATATAAAACATCTGTTTAATTAAAATTCACTCTTACTAGACGAAAGTGATGGCCATGGCCATACGGAAATACGAACAATCAAAGTTCGAATAACCAAGGTTTACACAACATGGTTTAAATACCAAATAATCAAACAAATTCGATAAATTAAAGAGAAGCAACAGTACCATAAATTTATAAATGAAATATTAATCAAATTTTATTGTGTTATTAAATATTGACTAATCATTATTTGTTTGGTAATATATTGAAATGTTATTATAAGTGCTTATTGCTACATATTTTGTTTAGCGTTATGTTAATACTTTTAGAATATTTACTGTAGCTTAATGATGTAGGTAGTATGAAATATTAATATCCAATCTCATTAATTTTAATTTAATTGTTATTGACAAAGTATTATTGGATGGATAATGCAATGTATTGGTAGATTATGTGTGTGGCATTTTGAATTTGTTTTGGTAAATACCTGTTTATATATATAACTCAGTTGAAAATGTCCCTCTGAGCCGGATGAAACCGGTTCAGATTTATTTATTAAAAGTGGAATAACTAGGTACTATTTTTTTTTGCGTTTTATTAAATTAATCAATAATACAATGCAGTTCCACCATGAATTGACAGTTAATATAATAAGAGGAACAGTAGGTAGGTTCCATTCTAATAAATTTTAGTAAAATATGAATTCAAAATCAATCTGATTTAGGTAAGTACTTAAACAACGTACCAAAATATTCGTTGGCAACAAAAAAATAGTACGTTCTACAATGAAAACAGTATCGATCGAAAAACTATAGAAAAAATATATAATATAAACCTAAATAGATTCAAACCTGGGACCCACGACATTATAAACCGAAACGTTACTGCTCGGCCATTATTAGACATGTTATTATTCGTAATAAGTAAGTTTATAAGATAACATTTTAGCTTCAACCATGTAGTATTATAATTTATACTCCTAGGTTATATGTTATAGATCTATAACATTTGAATACAAAAAAATGCTTTGATGTTTGGCTGAGCTATAAACATTTCAATATTAGTGTTAAAAATCCTAACTTTTTTTGTGATTTTTGCTAGAATATTACTATATAAGATATGTTTTAAACGAAATACTAATGATGACATTATTCTAATAATAATATGTTGGTGTTATTTCTATTTATACTTTATATGTGTGAGTGAAACATGTTTATGTATTACTGCCGTAGACCAACGAACTGATAAGTTACATCAATAAAGTAGTGCAAACGATTTCTAAGAAGAGTAGAGTATTAATAACTTCGTACTATGAGCAACATACAACATCACGTGTTGAGGCTTTCTAAGAACAGAAGTTTAGAGCATTATAATAGCACCGTCAATTATTTCAGTTTAATGGTTCGTAACAAGCTTGTTGAACTTTATTATAGCGTGGAAGTAAAGTTTTCGTAGGTATATAAATGGTGAAAATAAACGAAGTACTTACTGTTATAAAACACTAGCGTGTGTACGCAGCTTCGCTTGGGGGTTTTCCTTTGTGCTTTGTTATTAAGATAATAATGTTAGATATAGTAAAGGAATCAATAAATAATTTAATATCAAACTGGCAAAATTCCCACAGTAATATTATTATTATATTATACATGTTGTTAAATATTATTGTAAGGGATGTTTTTAATATCAATAAATAAGAGATAGGTACCTTTAGACCATGGGTGGCCAACCCGCGGCCCACTGGGTGTCAACTTGTGGCCCGTGGAGCAGTGAGAAAATAAAAATAATATCAAATGCTGCGACTAGATGTGCTAATTTCGCAAATTGAGATTCGATATTGGCTCAAGATTTTAAAAAGCACCGTGTGCTTTTTGCTGCATTTGCAACGCCATTTTCCGTAGACGTGAATTTATTACCGGGAAATTTACAAATGGAACATTGTGAAATATGTTGCGATGAACAGTTGAAGTAGAAATTTCATCAGGTTGGTTTGGAAGAGTTTTACAAAACATATTTGGACAAGGAGAAATATCCTTCATTTTACAAACATTTTCTAATGATGACTTCGCTATTTGGAAACACCTACACGTGTGAACAGCTTTTTAGTCGGATGAAGCATATCAAATCCCGAGTGAGAACACGAATCACTGATGTGCATTTGGAAAACTGTTTGCGTGTAGGAACAACCTCACTCGATATCGATATTGATGCACTTAGTTCTGCCACACAAAATCAAACTTCTCACTAAAATTTATTATTTTTATATTATTTTGTTTATTTTTTATTATTAAAAAAAAGTCTAATCTAATAAATATGTTGGATTCTCATGATTGTTTTATTTTATTAATATAGTTATAATATACCTACATTTCTTTTTTGTTTTGTATAATAAAAAAAATGGTTGTGCGGCCCGGTAGGGAGTCTCATTTTTAGAATCTGGCCCGGCTGCTGAAAAGCTTTAGAGCTGCTTTAGACCAAGTTACGATTTATTGTGTAAATTTAAGAACTAGCTATATTCCCACAATAATATATTAGGTATCATTTATCATTTACATTATTACAAAAGGAATTTTTTTAAATCAATACATAAGAAATTCCTTTAGAAATACATATTGTATATTAATATACATATAGTGTAATATAGCCTGCAGAGAAGGCTAAACAGAGGATGAGCGTCGGGAGCTTACTGAGGGTAACCTTCACTCTACCCTAAGAGACGCTGGGGACCGAGAGGGCTGGAGATTCTTGGTCGCTCAGAAGATGACTAAATTGCATGATGGTCACGATCTTCAACTACGTTAAAGTTCCCACCACCACCCGTCATATATGCACAGCCGTGGATATGCACGGCCGCTTTCCATGACGCTTTAAACGTGTCTGAAAGAAGTGATTTTAAGTGCTCATTTCGTCCCGAGACGGAGCCGCACGGGACTGATGCTGCAACCATGCACCGCAGTGCTTAAAGAAGAAAGTTGAGAAAGATTTTTTGTTTTTGTTTTTAGGACTGGCTCTGCTGTCCGCTGACGTTAAGCGCATTGTGTACCCGCATACTAAGTGTCACGAATTGAAATGGATGAGTCTACAGAGAGTCGGGACTATCCCGCTCCCCATACGACGATGCAAATTTCTCGAATGCCGCAAAGTTGGCCTCGGTTGCTATCAGATCTGACCCGTGTGAGGACGGACCCTGGCAAACAGCTTCGCTTGTTCGAGTTCCATAAGCGGGTAATCCCAGAGTATGTGTTCAACATCTTGGTGGTCATGATGGGGGAACGGCCAAGATTAACAATATATGCTATCATTGATTCCTGGACAACGTCAAAACCTCTGAAAAATTTTAGTTTTTTACGCACCAACCTTCCTCTTGGTTCTTCTTAGTCGTGTCGGGTCTTCAATAGCTACAATGTGTCACTCCAGAATTTGGCGAAGGCAACATCATTTCCCTCGGCTTGTAGGATCTCGTCGAAAAAATAGCTCCCTGGGAAAGCCTTGTGTGAAAAAAGGTGCTCTATGCTTTGCATTTCACCGCACTCGCAGGTTTGGTCCTCGGAGAACCACTTCACCATGTTGTCTCGAGTGCGCCCTACCATGATTCTTAGTCTGTTTAGGGCTTTCCATGTACGGTACCCTAGACTGGCTCCGAGTAGGAGATGATCTGCTGGCTTTACCCAAAATTCGCTCTTGCTGATAAGTTAATGGTAAATAATGCTACATTCAGAAATCATGTAAGTACTGTGGCACCCCCGTATGGACCCCATTTGGGGATGTCTCTGTGTATCTGGAGAGGCCCGAATCGGTATCAAACCCAACAAATAATAAAGCGCTGATTACGAAAATAAATAATATTAAAAGAGCCGAGCCGGCAATGCCGTAAATTTTGTTGACAGTTGGAGATGTTGCAACGTCGCCTTCTTTCGCCAACGGCTCTCGTTGAAAAGCGAAAACACAAGAAGGCGCGGAGAACGCTGCAAGCAGCTAAATCGCGAACACGTACATTTCGTCCTCCGTAGAATTAAATTATTAAGAATGTAACTATTATATAATATTAACGTAAATATACCTTGCCGTTTCCAAAACAATTCCGGTGTGTTATTGTTCATCTCCCCATCCCGAATCAGACGAAAAATCAGACAACAAAATAAAAGTGACAGTTTGCTATTCACTTACCAAAATGGAGGGAAGTGATAGTACTTATATTATTAATTTGAATAAAAAATGGTTTAATTGACATTGTTGGTAATAAACTATTTTTATTATATAAGGAATAATTTCCATGATTCGATAATGTAATTTTCTTTTATTTAACATAAGTACATAATTTGAAAACACCTCAAAGAAATATATAACTAGTAGAAAAAATCTTTTTGAAATAAATACGACGTCCGACAGGATTCGCGCCCACGTGTTCTACCAACTAAACTATGTGCATCCTATCCAATTGCGGCGAAATTAAATTCAAATCAAATCATGTGTGATTATTAGTTTAATTTCGACTGTTTTGATAATCTCCAATAGGACCAATTTCATTAAAACTCAACCACGAACCAATCACTGTAATGTAGTTAAAGGAAAACATTTTGATTAAATTTAGTTATAACCGTATTAATGCCGTAATAAAATTAAGCAAAGGTAAATTGAAAGGGTAAGCTACCTGTTTCAAGTGAATAAATATACGTTATCTGTCTTTTTAACGATTCTCTTTTTCGGGACTTTCCTTTCGGCTGTTTAATTGATTTAAATTAACAAAAATAGAAGGAAAAACTAGCGGAAATCCACACAATCTAAAAATGTTAACGTTGTTTATTAAAACAATACATTTTCTTTTGTTTTTTGTTTTGTTTCGCTTAACACATGCCGGCTCTTACGAACGGACGTGATTGGAATTATTTCACCAATGCGATAAATTATTATATCCAGTGTTGAGATTTCTGTTTGAATATGATATACCCACATAGATTTTTATCAAAGCATTGTTTGATGATAAATGGGGATAAATTCGGGATAAATGGGATAAATGTATGAAAACAAGTGCTACCTTTAACTTACATGTTTTATGTAAATTAATACATTGCAATTAGCATTGTAATGTAACGCATTAATTATTTATAATCAATCAGTTATAAAATTTATAACATTTAATATTACATTTAATGTGATATATTTATTGTACATACATTCAACAAATCTCATTTTTTATATGACATAATTTTACAATAAAAAGTATAGATGTAATAAGTAGGGATTCTAATCCCGGGCTATTTTCGATACCTATGAATCCCGGGATTGATGAACATAATCCCAAAACTTTCGGGATTGATTTTTATATCAATTTTTATGGGAAATAAAATAAAAACGAAAATATAACAGAAAAAATACTTACTAACAAATAATTATACTAGAAATAAACTGAGTTTGAATGAAGTTTGATTTATACCCTTGTGTAAGCTGCTGATTCATTTTATTTTTTCACACATTAATAAAAATGAGAAAGATTGGAAAAAAACAATGCTTCGCACTATTAACAAGGTAATTCCACCACGATTTCATACGTTTTACGGCAGTTTCATATTTGGCTGACTAATTAGATTTATGAAGCGGAAAGGCCATACGTACACCATGACTTGCTTTACTATCTTAAATCTCGCTAACCCATTCATTAAGTCTTTACTATCAGAAACAACAATCTCATTTTATATCACATTATTATTTATATAACAATATTATTTATTCCAATAAACTTGGAATGGACACATAGCTCGAAGAAGAGACAATCGTTGGACAAATCTAGTCATCCAGTGGTATCCAAGAAGTACAAAACGTCCACAAGGTAGACCTAGAGGCCGCTGGATCGATGAAATGATAAAGTTCTGCGGAAGTACGTGGCAACGCAATGCACAGGACCGAGAGAAGTGGAAGCAACTTGAAGAGGCCTTCATCCAGCAGTGGATAGATTCAGGCTGATGATGATGTCTTAAATAGTATAAATTATACTAGATTTATTATTGACCGATTTTATCAATGTTATTTGTAAATATAAAATTTTCTATTAACAATGGAAAAATGCACAATACCGGGATCACAATTTTGGCTTGGGATTGGATTCCCTAGTCATAAGTATTGCCGTAGTGTTTCTCCAATTTCTTCGAAATGTTTTATTTCCTACAAAATTATGAATCAATTATTAATGCAGTGCTATTCAACATATCACTTAACTCAAAATCAATAAAAAAAAAAGATAAATATGATATGTCGTATTCGGACAGTTAATTATCCCGGGAAGGTAGGTAACTATCAGGCGTATTTTTTTAACACTGCTGCCCAAGACCGCGTTTGCCGCGACCTGTCAAATGTCATTGAGTTACACAGTTAACACGTTTTACTTGATTCCAAATGCGTCCCATTTTGTATTTATCCGATTAAAGATTCTTATGGGACATATTTGTAATCAAGTAAGACGTGTTAACTGTGCAAACAATTATTGTTGATAACTGCCTTGTTTAGGGAATTGGTCTGAGTGATATCTGTGTTATTTTGGAGCAATAAAAATAATAGGAACGTGTTACCGTGTTAACTATTTAGAATAGCTCTGCTGATATATTTTACTATATGATATTACTACTATTGCACCCTGTTACGCTTCAGCATCGTAGCATAAGGCGAGCACGTTATTCCGCCACATATGTCAGTCTATCGCAGTAGATCGCTGTTGTATTACCGCCATAATAATAATAAGTAAACATTAATTACATGTGTAGTGCTTGTGTTCACAAAATAATAATTTGAAAAAGTATCTACTATCACCACGAATATGGCATGTACCGAAATACAGCTTTATTGTCAATTTTATAATGACGACTATTACAATTATTTTTTTGTGATCCTGAAATGTTGATTATTAGGACGAGAAAAGACAGGGAAAAATAAAGATATAGGTACATCTATATTTCTACAAAGGATGTACATTGTTCGGGTTTTGGTCTCAAAATTCTTAAATTTCGACCTTTATACGGCACGTGGACCCTTAATAATTTTCTCTGTGATGTATTTTAAAATTCATGATAATATTTTAAGAAGCTTAATTTTCAAGTAGGTACAAAAGCTAATAGCTTAAATTCCATTATTCTGATCAGTAGCCTAAGCTAAATTTCACCGACAGGAATGCAATGGATATGACTCCATTTCGTTACAAAAACCTACATTATTCCGAATTATGTAGTTCAATAGTGAATGTTGCATCCTTCAATGAAAAAAGTAATAATTGGAAAACTACAATGACTAATTATGTATTACTTGTTTTAAGCTATTAACTATAATTTTATTTGTACTGAGATATCCCGAGTTCTGGGTTAGCTCAAGGTATTGGTCGAACTTAGGGATTCACAAAAATAAGATTAAATAAAAAGTCTTTGTCTTTTTTTGTAAGCACGTGGCTTTATATTTTCAATGGTTTTTTTACACTTATATTCTAATTATTAACACATTAGTTTTATTTTTGACGCGAGAGTTTACGAAATCAACTCTACGTTCGCTCGTGATTACGTATTTTTTCAACTGCCTCTTTAAATATTTAAAAAAATGCTCCCATGATAATTTAGCGAGTACAGTTACTACAAAAGAACTTTCATGCTAACTCTCTTCCACTCTTACATCTTTTACACCCATCTCTTTCAAACTCATAAAAAAAATCTTACATAGATTTACAATCTATTCTTATTACTAAATTAATTACAATTTTAATGCTATAAATCTTAATATTACACTTAATGCTATTAGTTTGAAATTTTATATCTAGGTACATATGATAATCAGCATTCTAAATTTAATATTTTCCGTTTTTATCTAGATAGCCAAGTGATACGTCATAAGTCTTTCATATTCTGTTAATTGACTATGTGACCAAGCTGCACGTTTAGGCCTACAAAACTTTATTCCGGCTCCCCATTGAAGACGGGAAGTCCAGGAGTATGTCAGTAACTATTACATATTTTTATAAAAAAATAATACATCAATAAAAATGTTATTTTGTACTATTTTAAACAGTATTGGATTTATATACCAAAATAATTTTCACTGATAGTGTTATCCAATTTAGTGATACATTGTGTCATATTTGGTAAATTACATGTAACGCATTCGATCTGAATACATATCATTTTACTTTGTTTAGGGGATTGTTAATACAGATATCAACCGTATGACGTAACACGTTTTCAGTTGTCTCGTACAAAGAGCAATTATTATTTGCACCAACAGTCCGTATATCTAGTTGAAGTACCTACATATGAACTAAATTTAATAACCTATGTAGGAGGACGATATGAGGAAATTTAATCTGGTTTTGTAGCATGTTACGAATCTGCTCGGACTCTTGTAATGCGTAACTAGAGATTGTATATGTACCGGGCAATACTGTAAATACATCTATTACCGGTTAACCGTTTTTTTTTATTTTTAAAAATGCCTTATTTTATTACAACGTTTTTTTTTATGTCGTATTCTTATTTGTCCGGTACAAATCTTGCAATCGATTTTTTACTAACTTCCCGACTGGCTAGAAATTTGAAACTTTTAGAATATATCAGAACACGATGCCAATGCATATTTTTAATACTTTTAGCCATCTTTAAGTAGAATTGAATTCATTTTTAGGAGTCTATGTATGTCGAGGAGGTCCTAGCAACTAAATTATTAAATAATATGTACGTGTGTTACTATAGAAATCAATATGAAATGACATTTCATTATTCCGTATTTCTATCAAGTACATTTTTTTTGATCGTTTAAGCTAGTCAAGTCAAGTTTATATGATTCATAAGAAAATTTAAAAACGTTGTATATAAAAAGTTCTTTTTATCTTGTAATTATTTCAATCAAAGCTGAAGCATATTATGGAACTATATAAAGATATTTAAAATTACTTACTACTAACAGGTTTTATTTTCGAAGTTTGGGGTTTGCCATTCTCTCGGTCTTTGTTTAATGTGTTTGAATAAAAGAACATAATAAATATCTGTGCTTTTTTTTTTTTTTTTTTTTAGAATTATTAATAACCATGTCCTTGCTTTTTCGTACAAGGTGGTTTGTTAGTAATTGAACAATCACAAACACCCAGGCTTTGAGAAAAACACATAAATATTTTTGTCGTGACCGGGAATCGAACCCAGAACTCTCGGGTGGAAGGCACAAAGGAAGATACAAAGGTTGTATAGAAAATAATCATTTTTTCCATTTTATTTTCCTTATACCTAACCTAAACTAAAAAATGGTAAATTCAAAAAATAAATGTCTCATCGACTATTGTCAAATGTCAAATCTAATATAAAATGATGAGGTGCCTTATAACAATAATAGAAATCTTCAAATTTACCTCTTAGTACAATATAGATATTTTATGAAATTTATAATAAATAGTAATTGATTTACTTTTAACGGTAATATTTCTTTGTATCTTTGTTTTGAGTATTTAATTCTACGAAAAACTCATTCAAACATGTTTATGTTAATTTTTATATTCTATTTATCTACATAAAGCAAAAATATTTCTCTTGTTATAATAAATGAAGAATCGACAATTCTGTTTTTATTTAGATTTCTCTTCTGAGCAGATCCCAAATTACAGTCATGATTATATTATCGATAACCCGGTTATGACTTTTAGAACGGTTCAGCGATAACCGGTGTTGCTATCCCTGTGCGTAACAACGCTAATGAAGCGAGTTATTTACTAGTGGACTGTATCTATTTCATACATCCCGCCATTCTGGGTCGTAAACTTTAGATATAGAGCAGAATTTCATGACCTGAACCGTTAGATTTATTATGGAGAGATACTCAGTTTAAATGACATTTTAAGTAAATTGTTTTGCAATAAAAATGTTTGTTTGGAGGAATGTTATTTTGTATGTGGAATATTATTATAACAAGAGCAATTAGGCAAATTATTAGTTGTCGACTTTGACCTGTCAGTTTGACGTTTAGTAGTTACAAAGTTTTCCACTAGGGGTTTATCATCAATCATCATCATCGGGAATACTACCTATTTTGGTTGTAGGCCGCTTTCAGGAAATGTCTTCATTCTGCTCTGTCCGTCACAAGCTCCCTTACATGTATTAGCTTCAAGGATGCTGAGACTCTATTTATACAATCCATCGCCCTCAGTCTAGGTGTTCTGACTAGAGATGGGAAAACTGGTCGATTTTGAAGACTAAGTATACTTACTACCAGTATAAAAAAATACTTAGTATATAAACTTGTTCCAAAATACTATATAGATCGTTTGGCGTGCGTATGCGATAAAAGTTTCATACTCAACTGAAACTACGAGGGTGGGTCAATAAGTCCTTAGAAAAGCCGACAAGTGGCGCGACTAGTACTGTAAGCGGTTTGTTTTCATGCAGCGGCACTACCGATTCAGTATGCTGCGAAGTTTCAATCAGATTGGTCGGGTTGTTGTGTGTTTTTCGTACATTTAAAAAAAAAATTTGCTTGTGGAAAATGGAAAAATGGAAAATGGAGAAAATTGAGTTTAGAGCTGTTATTAAACATTTTAATATAAAAGGGTTAACAGCAAAGGAAATAAAAAATGGGTTGGATTTAGTTCACGGCATATCTGCTCCTTCACTTGCAACTATTTATAACTGGTTAAATGAATTTAAACGTGGTCGTACATCAACAAAGGATGAACCACGCTCAGGACGTCCTGTAGAGGTGACTACACCAGATATGATCAATAAAATCCACGATATGGTGTTAAGTGACCGAAGATTAAAGTTGAGTGAGATAATTGAGGTTACAGGGATCTCAAAAGGTAGCGTCATTTCTATTTTACATGACAAATTGGGCATGAAAAATATTTCTGCAAGATGGGTGCCGCGTTTGCTCACAGTCAACAATAAACGCAATAGGGTGGTGGCCTCTAAAGCCCTGTTGTCGCTCATGCAACGCAATCCGGATGAATTTTTTCGTCGCTTTGTGACTGTAGATGAAACATGGATACACCACTATACTCCCGAGACGAAAGAACAGTCAAAGCAGTGGATTGCGAAGACAAACCATGTCCAAAGAAAGCGAAAACCGTAACCGGAAACCGTATTTTCGATGACTATTTGGAAAAAGGAAAAACAATAACAGGGGATTATTATGCATCTTTATTGGACCAGCTAAAAAACGAAATTGAAGAAAAATGGCCTCATTTAAACAGGAAAAAAATCCTCTTTCATCAGAACAATGCCCGTGTTCACACATGTTTACGATCAATGGCTAAAATTGAAGAATTGAAGTTCGAATTGGTCGACCACCCACCGTATTCGCCAGATTTAGCCCCCAGTGACTTTTTCCTTTTCCCAAACTTAAAAAAATGGCTAAGTGGACAAGGTTTTTTTTCAAATGAAGAAGACATCGATCGGACAAATGCTTATTTTGAGGACCTTCCGAAAACTTATTTTTCTGACGGTTTAAAAAAAATTGAGAAACGTCTAACCAAGTGTATTGAGCTCCAAGGAGATTATGTTGAGAAATAAAAAAAATACAAAAATAAACTCTGTTTTAATGCTTTTTTCTAAGGAATTATTGACCCACCCTCGTAAAACCGACTCCGTATTATTAGTATTTTAAAATACGTATCGGCTCAGGTAACTCAGACTGTGTATCAGCTTCAATAGAATCGCTAAAAATACGTTGAGCTCCGCTTGCCGAAAAGTCCCACATATTATAAAATTTTAAATTTATGAGTTGTTTTTCTGTTAGGTTACAATATAATTTTTAACAAAAGTGATTTAAAAAAAAATTTAAACATGTTTTTAGCGGTATATAACAAGCCTAAGCATGTGCGTCATTTCACCACTGTGCTGCGACACAAACGCAATAGACTAATAAATTAAAATATACCTATATTCAAGTGTTATTTCGTTCGTGCGCATTTAATGGAAATAGTGTTGAATGTCTACCAACTGGCGAGTGCACAGAACAGCGACTCGCGATGATTGCATCACAAGTTTTTTGGAATAAGTTTATTGTGCCACAAATACTTAATATGGGTAGTTTCATCCGAAACTTAAGTACAAAAACTGGTGACAGTATTTCCAACTCACCTCTAGTTCTGACCCCTTTTCTATTCCCGGTCTAATGTAGACAAACCTCTTAGGTGGTCTTGTATCTGCCATCCTACAGACATGGGTTACCCAGCAGATTCGCATGATTTTCACGTGTGAGCCGACAGGTCACTAGCGTTTAGGGAAAACTAGATTGTTATACAGGTAAATGAAAAGATTTTTATGTAAGAGTTATACAGTGAACTGAAATATTATGGCGTACGTTGATAGTTGATTTGACA
The DNA here is from genome assembly GCF_057557595.1 of Rhyacophila brunnea. Classification (NCBI taxonomy): domain Eukaryota; kingdom Metazoa; phylum Arthropoda; class Insecta; order Trichoptera; family Rhyacophilidae; genus Rhyacophila; species Rhyacophila brunnea. Next base: position 60,230 of record NW_028232852.1, read on the forward strand.
GTACACCAGGTATGCCCAGCGAGTCGATTGCGGGATAAATTTCGGTCAATCTTACTATAGACCAGTGATTCCCAACGTGGGACGTACGCCCCACCGGGGGGCAATTTGAATGTTTTGGGGGGCAACGTCATCTTGAAAATCATTTGAAGACAAAGCATAGTACAAAGATCGCACTAATATTCTTCCGAGTTGTACATGTAACGTAATATATATATTTACTTACGAAAGTTAAATTAAAAATAGTATTGCCCATGTGCATTCTTTATTTGAAGCAATTCATTTTTTTTTCAGAATTATTTAGGTACCAACTATAAATTTTTATATGATAGGGGGAACATGGAGATTTTTGAAGCGTTGGAGTGGGGCTTGGCAGAAATAATGTTAGGAAACATATAACGTATATTACCCATAGATAATAATACTGTAATAAAATGTGATTTCATTAAAAATTTGAAGAGACATCACCAGCACGTAGAAGTTTTTCTTCAAATTAACCACGAGAAAGCCCGCGGGGACTCGTCGTATCAAAGTTCATATTACATTCCTCACAGTTTGCTGCAGGAATAATAGAAACAGAATACTTATATGATTCTCCTCGCTTTAAACTTTAGGTATAATTTTCTCTTACCGTATCGAAGCAGGTTAGTTGCCCAGTAAGAGAATAGTTTGACAATGAGTTCCCAAATTTAATAAAGGCATTTATTATTATTTTTGCCTCTGTGTACCTCTCTTTATCATTGGCACTTTTAACAGCTTAAAGTCATCTAAATTTGGTAAAAAGCAGACTTGAGTGTATAGCCAGAAACAGTTGTCAACGTTAATAACTCGATTAAATTAGAATTACCAAAAATAAACTTGTTTTAAAAACATTACAATAGAGTTCATCACGTAAACGCCATTTTAATTAATGATTTTTTTTTAATAATACGAGGGTGGGTCAATAAGTCCTTAGAAAAGCCGACAGGTGGCGCGACTAGTACTGTAAGCAGTTTGTTTTCATGCAGCGGCACTACCGATTCAGTATGCTGCGAAGTTTCAATCAGATTGGTCGGGTTGTTGTGTGTTTCTCGTACATTTTAAAAAAAAAATTGCTTGTGGAAAATGGAAAAATGGAAAATGGAGAAAATTGAGTTTAGAGCTGTTATTAAACATTTTAATATAAAAGGGTTAACAGCAAAGGAAATAAAAAATGAGTTGGATTTAGTTCACGGCATATCTGCTCCTTCACTTGCAACTATTTATAACTGGTTAAATGAATTTAAACGTGGTCGTACATAAACAAAGGATGAACCACGCTCAGGACGTCCTGTAGAGGTGACTACACCAGAAATGATCAATAAAATCCACGATATGGTGTTAAGTGACCGAAGATTAAAGTTGAGTGAGATAATTGAGGTTACAGGGATCTCAAAAGGTAGCGTCATTTCTATTTTACATGACAAATTGGGCATGAAAAATATTTCTGCAAGATGGGTGCCGCGTTTGCTCACAGTCGACAATAAACGCAATAGGGTGGTGGCCTCTAAAGCCCTGTTGTCGCTCATGCAACGCAATCCGGATGAATTTTTTCGTCGCTTTGTGACTGTAGATGAAACATGGATACACCACTATACTCCCGAGAGAAAGAACAGTCAAAGCAGTGGATTGCGAAGACAAACCATGTCCAAAGAAGGCGAAAACCGTAAAATCAGCTGGTAAGGTTATGGCTACTGTATTTTGGGATGCACGTGAAATTATTTTCGTTGACTATTTGGAAAAAGGAAAAACAATAACAGGGGATTATTATGCATCTTTATTGGACCAGCTAAAAAACGAAATTGAAGAAAAACGGCCTCATTTAAACAGGAAAAAAATCCTCTTTCATCAGGACAATGCCCGTGTTCACACATGTTGACGATCAATGGCTAAAATTGAAGAATTGAAGTTTGAATTGGTCGACCACCCACCGTATTCGCCAGATTTAGCCCCCAGTGACTTTTTCCTTTTCCCAAACTTAAAAAAATGGCTAAGTGGACAACGTTTTTTTTCAAATGAAGAAGTCATCAATCGGACAAATGCTTATTTTGAGGACCTTCCGAAAACTTATTTTTCTGACGGTTTAAAAAAAATTGAGAAACGTCTAACCAAGTGTATTGAGCTCCAAGGAGATTATGTTGAGAAATAAAAAAAAAATACAAAAATAAAAACTGTTTTAATGCTTTTTTCTAAGGAATTATTGACCCACCCTCGTGCCATGTCAAAAAAAAAAATAATAAGATTTTCTAGTTTTGTGAAATAATCAGTTTGAAAAATTTAAATGTAGGTATATACCTAAATGCGCCCCCTAAAAAGTTTTCTCATAATCGATCTAAAATATTGTGTGTGAGTTTTTTTTTTAAATTAGATATAAAAATAACTTGTAAACTATCTGGTGTAGTAATATAAACTTTATTCAATTTCATTTCGGCGGCTGCTAGACAAAACAGTTTTTTTCAATGTCACGGACATTACACTGTAATTTAGACGCAATCTCATAAACTTCAAAAGAAAATACGTAAAAATGTATCCCATTTATAAAGTAAAGTTTTTGTCTTTCTTGTAAGTATAGCAGTATTATACTCTCATGTAAGCGAGATTTTGAAGTACAAAAATAAGTAAAAATCGAATTACATTTTTCCTGAAAAACCGCTCGTGCAAAATACTGTAGTTTTATAAAAGACACCGCGTAATGATTCTGTTCTGTTGAGAACATGTTGTACAAACAGTCATTTACTCAGATTTGTCTATTCTGAATTAGTTACTAACACTGAATATTAATAGAAAAGCCATTGATATATTAGAGTACTCTCTCATTATATTAAAAATTATGCTTTAATAGTTACATTACTCATAGTTATACATGGACGAAACCCTGTGACAATCACTCTTATTGTAATATTAAATTTGTAGAATCAATTTTTTGATGTGCGAGCAACTGTAGGCGCTTTAGATGAATATGGCAACAATGCCGTAAAGTTAATTTTAACCAGATTCGTCTATATCTGTTTATGAAAGATTTCAATTTGTTTAACGAGAATCATTTACGAGGACCCGTTTATTTTTGATACGCTAGTTAAATAATAATAGGTTGGAAAATAACTTATTTCGGACAAAGCAATCGTAATCCAATTCGTAAAGTACTGGTTTGTCGTCTCGGACTCCGTGTTTGATTTCCGGTAATGTCCTAATATGTATATGTGATTTTCTTGAAGTGTGGGGTTTTCATGAATGTTTCACTATCAATAAATACTACATTATTGTCATTGGACCTTTTGACATATTATATTAAAAAATAAATAAAAAGAAAGAATAATGTATATTGCAATTTCCGTTTCTACTATGCTGTAGTTAGGTATATTAGGAACGTCCCATTGTTATCCTGTATCAATCTAGTTATTCAAAGATTCTGCTTTAGAGATAAATGAGACCTTTCTCGCCATATACTTAGTCATACAACTCATGTAACTAAAGATAATTACAACAATAGATACAACATAATTCATACAATAATTACTGGAGCAATCGAGCAATGAGCAAATACAAAACGGAGCTTAAAGTGAAAAAAGCTGCGCATTCAAATTGTTGTCTGTCCGACGCAAAGCTTGTGGAAATATTTTTTTTGCATTCGTGTTTATTGTATTGAAATTAATTGCACCAAGAACGCCTTTATGATTCGTTTTAAAAAAATCCAAGACGTAAATAATTGTTCTTCTATTCTTTTATTGTGAAAGCTTTTGTAAAATGAAAAAAAAAAACAAAAAAATTCGACAATATTATTTTTCTTTAAAAATATATGTTTTTAACCGGAATACTTCCTTGGCTCGTGATTCATTTGTGTAGTCGTAGAACTGAGGGTAGAACCATTTTTTTTTATAAAGCGTCGCTAGTTTTGGCGTCGCTTCGACGCGCTAGGGCGTCTACGGCCAGCTGTCGCCAGCTCGCCTGCCTTTATCAGCCGTATTGGCGATAATGGCCTTATGGCGTAGCTTTTTCAAAAGCTCTCGTAAGCTTTTTTAATTTTATTTGCACGTTGCAACGCCGCATCGTAAACGATGTTCTATAATGCAGCGCCTATTGCACGTTCGTTATGCAGCCGTAATTGATTATAAAAAGACGAAGTTAACCGGCATTATTGTCATGCTATTAGGTACGTTTACTTTGCTATTACGTTTTTACGTAACATAATAACTTTTGGTTTATACAAAATTGTGTATTTTAATAGGGGATGTTGTAATGTATTTGTCAAATAACACACCATTCACTCCATAGATGTACTTATATAATATATATTTAAACATATATAGAGGCATCTTTTCCCGGGAAATATGTCGAATTGTGCTATAACAAAAAAACCGTTCTATTGAAATGACCAAGGCCGATTCTATGCCTACAGGCCATAGCACTAAATTTTAAATTACGATGGTAGTTCTAGTTATTGTTTCCATATATGTATATAATATATATTTAAACATATATAGAGGCATCTTTTCCCGGGAAATATGTCGAATTGTGCTATAACAAAAAAGCGGTTCTATTGAAATGACCAAGGCCGATTATATACCTACCTACAGGCCGTAGCACTAAATTTTGGATTACGGCAGTAGTTCTAGTTATTGTTTATTTTCGAAAGCAGTGCGGTAAACTATTAGCCGAAGCCCACAATAGTCAGGACGAAACACGAAACTGCCAACTTAGATCGTAGACTTATTGCTCAGAATTTGAATGCAAAATGGTTAACTGTTTGTAGAAAATTAATTAATAATTTCAACGAAATATGCAATCGCTAGCACTACCATCGTAATTCGTAATTCAATGCCATGCTTTGCCTGAAGATTTTCGATTGCATATTTCGTTAAAATTATCAACATTTATTTTAAAATAAAACAATCACCATTTTCTATAAACAGTTTACCATATTGCATTCGAAGTATGACTAGTATACCAGAACTGCAATCAAAAATTACAGTTTCGTGTCACGGCCTGGCTATAGTGGGCATTGGCCAACAGGTTACCACATTGAATTCGGAGATACTCAATAACTAGCACAACCACCTTAATTCACAAATCAGTGCCACGGCAGAAATATGATTGGCCATGGGTTGAATATTTTGTTTCAATTATTATATTTAATTTCAATGTGCAACAATTATCATTTTCTACAAAACAGTCTGACTATAGTTAGCACTGTGAAAAGCCATATAAGGAATATTTGATTATTTCGCATAATAAATTAAAGTTATTGTTTCATCATTCACGAATAAAACAATAAACCATTTCCATATACATATTTTCCGCAAGTATATTATACCCAGTAGATACATATCCTATCACTAAATCAAATATTCAGATAAATTATTGTCTTCTGGCCGCCGCTGAAAACTTGGCTCGTTTCCTAACGGTTTTTGCGTTGGCATATTTTTTGAATCGCGCCATCCGAATTTATCTCGGCATCATTTTCATATTACGGTAATCACTGTTATCTGCATACGTACGTGTGATGTTAGAACATTTTTTACACCCTGATCCCTCAGGGCCCGGAAGTGATTAAGTGTACGAACCTCAGAAATCAATTTTGGAACATTACTTACGGTTTTCGAATTTTAAGGCGTCTAGATGTTTTTTTGTATTATGTACCGTGCTCTTACGTTAAGCGTCTAATGCAGCGATACTCAACCTGCGGCCCTTTAAACTTTTATGTGCGGCCCGAAACACATTTATTATCAGGAATTTCGTATATCTTGAGATTCTTTTTGACTTTGACGCACAGATAGTGACACCCGAAGAGGATTGTCATTATGGTCCACATCAGATCTGGTATAAGAGTGTTGCTATTGCACACGATTAGTTTAAAAAACACGCATAATTTTTAAAATCTCAAAAATGTTTTGTAAAAAAGGGGGGTTTCATGATTTTTTTCGTCACACCGGTAGTGATGCGGCCCGCGTTACTTTACAAAAATATATTATGTATTTGGCCCGAAGAAAAAAAAGATTGAGTATCATTGGTCTAATGCTAAGAAGATTTTGAAATAAGATTTTCTTTGATATACATTACATTAAAAAGGGTAAATTAAAATATTTGACGTGTGTCATTTTTTCTTGCGAAAAAGTTCTACTAACTAAACTACATAATCCAGAGAGTATCATATGACAATATTAGAGGTCTCACCGTTCTCTCTCAGGGTCCACGGCTATACAAAAAGATTTTTCTCGTTCACATAAAATTATGTATAAACCTAAATCCTAAATATTTTTTGTATTCCGCGGACAGAAATCATGCGTAAATATACTGTCACATTAAGTGTAGATTATATTTGGGATTATGTTAGGTACTGTTGTAGAATAGGAATTAGTGATGTCTTGTGAAAGATTGATTCAATTGAAGCACGCAACTTCTTACGATGTAGACTGTCCAAACTATATTTAATTTGACAACAACACGTTTAGACATGAGTTTTAAATAAATGATTGTGCACGTTCATTTGTATACTTATAAGAAAAAGTTAAAATATAATTGTATAATTTATTTACGAACATGTGTACTTATATTAATCTGACTCAGGCTTCAAACAAACTCAAGTATCTCATTGATATGTACCAGTGGCGAAGGGTGAAGGTAGGCTGTTATTATCCGACATACATAGTGCACACTAAATTTTGTCAGTCAAACGTAGTAGGCATTTGTTTTTATTGAACTAAGTTTAAAATTCACCCACGGTGGCCGCGTGGCTTAAGCGTTGGACTATAACGCCGTGGGTCCCAGGTTCGAATCTTGGGTCTAGCAAGTGCACATATTGTTTTTCAATTTGTATGTGAGTCAGAGTATTACCTAATAGGTTGAGCAAATAGCTGACATCCATTTTTCGTAAACACAAAAAATCTGTTAATACAAACCTCTACTCTATGGAGGCCCATATGATCCTATTAAGATCGGACATGGTCGGAAAAAGTTAAAAATTCAACTAAACCTTGAATATTCCTAGCCATAGTGGATAATAGTAAAAAAATATTCGTTTATTCATAAAATATCTAAAATTATGCCATTAAACCATACATCATTTTAGAAGTGAATATCTTTTATCGATTATGGTTTGGTTGAGGCAGGGTTTAATGAATTTTAAAAACTAACCATCCGCAAATTGTATTCTTCCTCGTTTTTGTAAACTCTACCGCTCGCCACTGATATGCACAACTTATATGAGTTTTGAAAAAATTGATGAGTAAATACATAAATATAAGTATTCAGTGTGCCGTAATATAATTTACGTAGTGGAATTGTGTTCCGTGAAGCTAAAAAAGGTTGATAAGTAGGTACCTACTGTATAAGCTCGCATACCAAAGTTCGCAATACACCGTATTTTAGCACGCATGGTTATTCCACATTATATTACATCTGTGAGCTTTAAATCTCCGGCCTATAAACCGGACATGAGCAGTATTATAATATTTATGTCATACTACGATTAAGATGTTTCGTCCCCGTAATATCTTATGTCGGGTATGGCAATAAAAAACGTATTACGTGCCGAACCAAGACGGGCAGTTATATCTCGTTCGAATTACTAGAATGAAGTAAGATACGATGTTATGTATGTTAATAAATTTCACCGTATTTTCTATAGTACGTCTGATTCATGGCGTGGAGCAATGTGTCCCAACGTTTTTGAATCAGTGGTATGGTCATCATAATGAAAGAAAATATATTGATATGTACTTGGAGTTGGTAACGTATTGAATGTAAATATCGCCACTTTTTTGAAAGCTTTACAAGGACCTACAGCCCATTGCCATCTAATCAGCTTTGCGACATGTCACTTTGCGTAGTCATATCTGCCTTCTTAAGGGCGGACGTGCTCAGCGTGGGTCAAAATGGCGCTTTTATTCTATTTTCAAAGCATGATTCTGGACATTCTTTAAACGTTGTAGATAATCTATTTATATAATTTTGAAGCCTTATTATTCTTTATATTTATTTTAAACATTTATGACTGCATAAAGTATTTTTATTACATAAAACAGTATTCTTTTAACCCTCTCGCTCTAATGTTTTAGAATATAGTCATATTTCAGTACATAAATGTGCAGTGGTGTTAAGATTTTTTACATTTATTAATTTTTAAACGCATTTATAAAACCATCAGTATAATTGTCGACATTATTATAGTGAAATATTTACGATAAAAAATTATATTAATAATCTCTGTGATCCCAAATTTGACAAGAATCAGGCATTTTATTATTTAAAAAATGGGCAAGATTAACACATTTGAAGATAATTCTATAGATACTAATTATAAGCTATGTCTTTGACCATTAACACCATATACCTATTATTATTTATATTTACATTATTATATTATGATTTCATAGTTGGTGAGAATTTAAATATGCACACATAAATAATGATTTAATCGTGCATATGTTTAAGTTCCAACGAAAAAAGAGTTTTTTATTTTTATATAAAGTCTTAGGCATGGTAATTCTTAATCCGCAATAAAAAAACATTATGTTAAGAGTAAAATGAATTAAAACTACTAAGTCGTAGATATAAACTGATTAAAATTCCACGTCTACGTTCTGTTTACGTGTCTACGACAGTGCGGCGTACAATTGTCCTGGCGTCCAGTTGTCCCATTCCCACGCAGCATGTTGTCGTATTAAAAAGAATTACATAACTATAAAATCAGTTTGGGGAACGCTCCTCTAATTTCTTCAAAACTAATGCAATAAGACTGACAAGCATAAACTCTAAAACTCATCGTGTTGACTCAATAGTTGAAAAACATCAATTTTCTTGTATCATGAAAAGAAAGACTTGGCAGAGATACATCAGTGGGAATGTCTGACGAGGGCTTCAGAGATGTAGCTGTCTGCAATTACATCCTCCGACACGTCCGTCGTTAAACAATTTATTTATAAAACAAGATGAGCGAAAATTGTTTATTCAGAGAGTATCGCAGCGAAAATGTTCCTCGAGAGCAAGCAGTATAGAAATTTACATTTTCGTTCACAGAGTTAAAACTATACATTAAGTCACGAAAGAACCGCGATTATCTTTTGACTATAACAGTATTAATAACAAGTGTAATTATGTCATTCCGTAAATTCAAGGTAAAATTTTATTTTGCCTGTAATTATCCGAATTCGCATATTACTTTGTTCTGGTTAGTGCTATTATTTATTACTCTATCAATATATTCGCTATTCCGAATAATTACTATTTAGCTACGCTATTTTTGAGCTATTTCAAATACCCCCCACTAAAAGACTACCAACTTTCTGAATTGAATACTTAAGTCGTGTGTTAAATGAATAAATATTAACTTTATTTAATATTACAAAATTAAGATGCCATTCTTGATGGAATTTAGAATTGGCACCTCAAATACATATGTGTTACTCAAATACGTATTATATTACCCAACTATTGAGTATCAAACTCAACTATTAATTGGTAACGATTACATCCGGATAACGATAGACGTGGGTTCAAATTCCATCTTATTCAAGATTTTTTCAAGGATGAATTCAAACAGGTATGTTCATGTGACTGTCATACGGAAATAGTTCAAAAACAATATAGATATATAGATACTTTTAGACCCAAATTTATTGAAGAAATTTTTTTTAAACAGTCTAAATGGTAGTTAGACCAATGTTAAAATCACGAAACTTAAAAATAAGTTATACATAAATATGTAACCAAAACTAAACTTCAAGTAGGTACTTTTCTGTTCTGTTCTCAACACAGATAATAAATTAACTCTTTTAGATTACCTATGTCCAGAGGTGATTGAACTGAATTCCTATATTTAAAAATAACGGGTTTATAAGATAACTAATTTTCTAGATTTTTTTAAAAATATAGTGCGTTTTAACCACAATTCCACACTCATTTCATAGTAAACTTACATGATAAGTCTTATGTGAAAGAGCGCGGGGATTTTTAGTTCCCTAAATGGCCACCATAATTTCACAATCTTTAAATCGTGTTCTTTCATTAGAAATTTTTCTTGACATCTTACAAGATGTGTCACAGTTATTTTCAGCTAACTCGATATAATTCATCCATGTCAATGTTGTATTATTTATGTTATTGATAATCACGATATAATAATATTATATCGCTCATTTTTAATGCATTAAACTATAATCTCTTCGCTGCTGCACTGACCTCTTTATCAATTCCACGCTCGTTGTGTTTGGAAAACTTTGCCATACAAAACGGACGAAAACCGTTTAACATACAATATGGTTGGCAAAAAATATTTTTATGCTAGCATACAATGTTTCGCGCATTTCGCAGTGCACCATATCTTGTGCAGTGTGATACAATATCCATTGAAATATTCAAGATGACAAATGAATTATGTGTTTTTCATTACTTTACATCGTTTTACTACATTATATACAATATTGGTATACATTACCGGTATCTTCAACGTTAGGTATTTACTGACGTGTCCATAGCTTACCATCCCTATTTCGTTACTTGGAACACCCGTAGACGGCTTCTCGACAATGTCATCAATTAAGCCTAGTTTAAAATAAAATCACATGCTCTTGTTTTGTATAAAATCAGTCTTATTCCAACCTCTTCATTCCGTCGATATGTAAACCTCATCTATAAGTAGGTAAGTATAATTATCATTACAAGTAAGAGCGTACGAGACTATACTAAGTTTAAAAAAAAATCTAACCCACGTTTCATATTAGCCGGCTCTCACATCAAAACTCATCTCGCCTGCAACATGTCGAATACGTCGATGTGACGTCATCGTTATTCACAAAACACACTTGGCAAATGGAGCTCCGCAGATCAATCGATGCGATTGTTTAGTTTGAAAAAAAAACATTTGCTTCTCGGCTGCGAGTCGAAGACGCCAGGATGCATATAAACACATACGAATTGGTCATTCCTATACCGGCTCGCCGTTCGCCGTATCCAAATATCTATACGTTTCGAATATTACATGCGACTGTCGCTAGGTAGATCTGCGCGGTGTTCATATACAACACCCGATCGACGTTCTTAGAAGGTTTGATTAATGGCTGTGCGGCAGACGGGCGAGTTTAGATGTGAGAGCCGGTTTAACCTTTTCTACGCCTCACAATATTACTATAGCAGTATCTGACAGGCCGCAGATTTTTTATGGGACACGTTGAATATAGAGCGAAGCTCTTACTACAATCACTGTAATACCGATAATTTATGGCTTAGTATTTCATGATCATTCAAACAAATGTCGCTATGTGTTTAATTTTTTAGATTATAGCAATCAATCGACAGTGGCTAGTAATTTGAATTGGCGAGATAACTAGATGAAGTCATAGAACCGGTTTAAGATGTCACGAGAGGAACTGTTTGAAAAAAACGAAAAACCAGAGGAATAGCAGACATTTAGGGTAAGGAAATCCCATATAGTGATATACCGAGTCTTAAAGCTCCCAAAATCTCAACTCTATCATAGACCTAAACCGAATACACTGCGAACTTACCCTATGTGTGCAAAGTATGCCTAAGTAGGTATTAAATATCTCTTTTATATGAGAATATATATAAAACCTGCTGATAAAATTAAATAACAAGATAAACTGATAAAAGCGCACTTTGACATGACAGTAATATGATTTTGTGTTACTTTGTCAGTATTTTTGCTAATGTGTATCTCTACGCCGTCGCCGACACCCTAATTAATCAATGAAATATTCTAGGATTGTATATCATCTACCATCTGTTTCGCAGAATGTCTTTCATTTGCACCCTCCACATCTAAGCACATATAAACTCTAACGTTACGTTACTTTTGTCTTTGTGTTACCTAAAGCCATGCTGCCAATTTGTTTCAATTCCTGGTTCTAGGTTATAAGATGCATCGATTATTATATAAACAAACCTAATACAAGTACCTACGTTTAGTGCTTCCCATTTACGATCCCATTTGATCTCTGAACCTCAACGAAGCCATATCACCCCGTATAACCTAAAATCTGATTTCATTTGCCTCTTATACTAAATATCTATCCTACGAATGATACTGCTAATTTCTAGACCAATCAATACGTTCATCGTAACAATAGTTTTCTAGTCAACTTCTGGAAAAATACTACCTATTTAAAAAAAAAAAGTTAAACAACCGCTTTTCTACGACCTATTATTTATTCCCATCCATCGCACGTCTCCGTTTCTCCTAGGTCGCCCATCCAATAAACATTGATGTCGTATAGTACATTCGCATGAGTACCATTATCCGCTGGCTGTTCCACTAGCTTGACTCCGAGTAAACTCCTGGGAGCATTTTCTACCCTTGGCCGTAATTGAATATATTGTGCACTTTCCTTTCTATACAAAGCAACTCCTAGAGAGCTAGTAAGGCAGAGGAAGGTACATATGGGTTAAACTCTCGTATGGTCTATACTCCTACGCCAGGGATAAAAAAATGTTTCGTTTAATTTGGAAGTTCTTTTTAATAAAAAAAAAAACAATGCAATACTTACATCATATTATTATGATACTCGTAACTTTCGTCGATATAAATATACAGTGCTTCTATAAACAAAAGTGGTTCTTTTCCTAAACCTAAACGAATGCTAACTATTAATTTTATTGTTTTAACCGTTTTTTTTCGTGGCCATTTTGAAGAATACTTTTTCAAACTACTGAACCATATTTTTCAGCCAAGAATCCAACTTAATAGTTTATTCTGAGATTTGAACACAGAGACAATAATTGTTTTAATGTCATAATTTTGATTCTCGTATATTTAACCATTTCACGAAATCAGTGAAAGCTTTGATTATATTTATTATTTTAGTTACTATTGAAATTTGCCCGCGATGGCCGAGTGATAATTTAAATATTGGTTGGACCAATTATGGTCGTTCAAATCTCAATATTTCCCTACCTACCTATAATCCAACTTACTGTCGCAAGGCGCAACGCAGTTACGAATCATCAGTCGACCGTTATTAATAAATCAACTTCAGTTACAACAATACAACGAGCGAGTCTAGGCTTGTTACAGTTTGACCGTCGTTAACGAAAAATTCAAAGCACACACAGTGACTAAAAAGGTTATGTACAGACCACAAGCGTTGACAGTGAAACCGTCTTGAAAGCAATAATTCTATTCGAGTCTCCGTGCAAACTCAGTAAACCAAATCACCTGACAAGCTGTGTTACTGGCACAAAGGTGTCCCCTCATTTATCATATAAATCCAATTGTACCGTGCGAGTGCCTACAAGGACGTGAGGGCATGCACCAGGGATCAGCTTCAGCCAGACAGCGAATAAGATTAATGTCTGGACTAACTGTTATATAACTGCCCCCCCCCCAGCATCCACATCCACTATCACAAGCATACAAAAATTACAGTCCACTATAAACAGCGCAGCCATATATATTTTAATTCGAGGCTCTCGCATTAGAATTCCCAACCATGTCCGATCCTAATAGGATCATATGGGCCTCCACAGAGAAGAGTTATTGTAATAACGGATTTTGTTTTTACGAGAAATCGATGTCGGCCACTTGTTCAACCCATTAAGTCTGTACTCTGATTCATACACAAATTGAAAAGCAATATCTGTAGGCACTTGTCATATTTGATTTTTCAGTGTATGTTTAGATCCAGAGCTTAACCCTTAAATGTATGATGAGAACCTTTTAATGTACCTAGATACATTTTACGTACCCATCTAACCGTAATAAGGTTTAATATTTTTATAAATTAACAGTGGCACCTGTGATTAAAAAATACAACTAACCTGTCAACACATTTCGTCCAATCCAGAGAACTGAAAGTTTTTTTTATATAAAATTAATTATCACTATAAAAAATAATACAGTTTGTTACTAAAGAATAATACCATGCAATTAAGGGCTAATGGATTGAAAATGTAACAAAAATATTACGAAACTTCTTCGTGAAGGGGCCAATATCCATATCGGAAAAGTTTTATTGATTTTTTCCCACGAACGATAATCATGGTTGTCGATCCATCCTCAGCAAGGACATCTACTTAACCTGGTTTCATCCGTCCACTGCACAGCGTGGCACGGGTCTACAGCTTTGACATTATGGTAATGAGGAGTATGTACGTCCGTTTTATGGAGTAATAGATTTCCTTTGTACCGCTACGTCACGTACGACATACGGCAAATAAATAATTCGCGCGATTCTCGTACGATTTGCAGCTACACCATGTCATTGCGCTCTCTGATAAAATAATAGTGGTCCAGTGTATACCTAGTAAAGCTGTTAGGTAACTATAATTTGAATTAACTTACAAAAATTATGTTGAAGAAAACCTTCTGTAGATAAAAGATACCTAGCAATAACGAAGGGTGGACGTAGGCTATTAAGATCTGACAAATAGTGCATACTAATTATATAGCATAAAACGTATTTTTTTTCATTGAACTAATACTACAATGTATAGATAGTATTTTATTTGTTAGTTCCTAAAGTTGAATTAAACATAGATAATAGTCAAAAAATATCTAAAATTATGCCATTAAATCATACACCATTTAGATTTTTTTTGTATAATATTTTTTATCGAAGTTTGATTTAGGCCATGGGTGGCCAAACTGAGGCCCGCGGGCCGCATGCGGCCCGCTGGGTGTCAACTTGTGGCCCGTGGAGCAGTGAGAAAATAAAAATAATATCAAATGCTGCCAATACATGTGCTAATTTCGCAAATTGAGATTCGATATTGGCTCAAGATTTTAAAAAGCACCGTGTACTTTTTGTTGCATTTGCAACGCCATTCTCCGTAGACGTGAATTTATTACCGGGACATTTACAAATGGAACATTGTGAAATATGCTGCGATGAACAGTTAAAGGAGAAATTACATCAGGTTGGTTTGGAAGAGTTTTACAAAACATATTTGGACAAGGAGAAATATCCTGCATTTTACAAACATGCTCTAATGATGACTTCGCTATTTGGAAACACCTACACGTGTGAACAGCTTTTTAGTCGGATGAAGCATATCAAATCCCGACTGAGAACACGAATCACTGATGTGCATTTGGAAAACTGTTTGGTGTAGGAACAACCTCACTCGATATCGATATTGATGCACTTATTTCTGCCACACAAAATCACACTTCTCACTAAAATTTATTATTTTTTTATTATTTTGTTTATTTTTTATTATTTAAAAAAAGACTAATCTAAAAAATATATTTGATTCTCATTTTTGTTTTATTTTATTAATAAATAATACATATTTCTTTTTTGTTTTGTATAATAAAAAAAATCGGTCGTGCGGCCCGGTAGGAAATCTCATTTTTAGAATCTGGCCCGGCTGCTGAAAAGGTTGGCCACCTATGGTTTAGGCTTAATGAATTTTAAAACAACTTGTAATATTATGTATTCTTAATTCAACAAAAACAAATAAGTATGACTGAAAAACTAGGCACTATTTTTATCGGATCGCCCATGGCATACCTACCTACCTAAACTATTATGGCTTGGTTTAGGCTGGATTTAATTAAAAATTAAAAACCAACCATCATCATATGCAAATTATATTCTTAGTTAATTGAAAACATATACCTACCTAAGTATGACTGACAACGTTCAAGTGCCGACTCTAAAATCAGTTAACGATAATCCGAAAGTAACTACTTTTAAAAAATAAGTACCTACGTTATGTTTAGATTAACCCTCCAGTGCGTACCTAAGACCTTTCATCTGGATGCTCCGGATTCGATTCTCGGGTCACAATATACCTACTTATTTATGTGATTTTCTCAATGACATTATTAATGGACGACGCACTCAATACAGTAGCTAGCAAGTAAATTCGCATGTATAGGTAGACGTCACGCAATTTCCATTATGCGATATCACGCATTGGGAATTTATAGCAATATGACCTTTATTGTAATGGCTTTAGAGTAGTGTTTCTAATGTCAATGTTCATTTGAGCGAACCCGTTCGAACCGAACCATTCGGCAGATCCAACAAAAAGCATCAGGAATTTATAGCAATATCACCTTTATTCTAATGGCGTTAGAACAGATTATGCCATTCGGCAGACCCGACAATATAGTGAGTGTCATTTTCTTTTCCAGATGATTCGTCCATATTAATGTAATTGGATTTTCTTAAAGTCTGGGTGTTTGTGATTGTTTCACCTATACTAACTACCTACACTAATAGTTTCACTACACTGCTGTCATTGGACTTCATGGCTTATTGTTGTGTTAAAATAATGAAACTTAGTACCTACTTACACTATGATTATTTGATATAAATATCTTAATGGTTTTTTAATTTCTTACATTTGCGTTTACGGAATAGTACAGATCATTTTGTGACTAGAGTGGATAACATTTAATTTTATTAAAGTTATTTACGTACTTACTGTAATTTCTAACCACAGCTATCGATGTAAAATTTTCCAAAGTGATTTAGGTTCCATCGTAGGGGAGCGAGGGGTAATGGGAGCTTGCGGGTAATGGGAGCGACTGCAAAACAGGTACCATCTAACACTAAAATGACTCGGAAATAACCAAAACATCTTCGTCAATCGTCGGCTAAGCCCGTTGATCGCTGTCGGCTGCTTAGTGGCACGTGCACGCGCGTGGCGAGTGGAAGTGTGTTTTGGGCTAGGTGCTTATCAATTTACAATACATAAACATCAACGTAAGTACTTAAAATTTTACTTATTTTATCATATTTTGTGTCCATTGTAGATGCCAGATACATGCATTTTTGTTTAGTAGTTTCAGAATCAAGGTTTAAAAATGGTTTGGTTACGTTATTTATCAACCTTCAAAGTGGTTGACATTCGGGTAATTGGAGCCTAGGTGGCTCCCATTACCCCTATATAAATTTCACACCTATTTTACTAGTAGACAAGATTTTAATTGTTTCAGGTGCCCAGAAATAGAAAGCTGACGACTTTCAAGGCTGGTTGGACGGTGACTTCGTTGAAAAATGCCCTCCGAAATCAGAAAGATTATATTTGTGTTTTTTGCTTAGTTCCATAACATGACGTGTTGATTCTTTTGATATTTTTAGTACTAGAGCATATTTTTGTTGAATTACATTAGTAAATATTTAACATTTTATTGTACCTATGTCTGTTATAATGTGTATAAGTGTTTGTAAGCATATTAAAATATGAAGCTACCATTACATATTTGGTAAATTTTTGGCTCTCATTACCCTACATGTGGGGTAATTGGAGCCAAATGTGTTTTTTGGGAAAACGTTTTTTTTTGTACCTTAGTTATAGAATTTTTGAGTGGAAATTGCAGTAATATTGTTACTTTGTAACCAAAGGACTCATTTCAAGTCTTAATAATAAACGATTAGAACATTTTGTTACTTTTTTTCAACAATTTCCTTAGTAGGCTCCAATTACCCCTTGCTCCCCTAATACCAAACAGTCACACTCTATAATATTATTATGTGTTCCACATAGATGAAGGTGTTCCATAATATTTCCTATGATTTTGTTTCTCGTGTGTTCCGAATTATGTATGTATATTCAATAATAAGTAATGTTACATTCTCGTTCCTGCGTATTATTCATTGAATAAAAACAATGTTTATGTATATTGTGTTGTTCTTCGTACGTGCGAATAAAACCAACAGAAATGTATGCAAAATGCAGGGGTCACCTTTGCTAGGTGGGCGTTTGCAAACAAAGTCTCGTCCCAGGCCTCATAAAGCTTTGGCTGTCTTTTTTTCAGCCTGAAAAAACACGATCCAGGTGTTATGCCATGTTCGCATTTTTCTCCATATAAAACACCTGTGATTTATCTGGCGTGTGCGATTTTTTTCTCTCTTTTTTTGACCCTCCATTTTTGCAACGCAAGCATATGCGTGTTAAATGACCATCCATCATTATCCATGCCCATGTGTGTATTATATTCTCTGATGAATGATATGTTTTCGTTTTACCTTTATATATATACTATATTGTTAGATAATATATTACCTGCCATCATCATCGTTAACGGCGCCATCGTAGTCCAGTGCGCAAAGCCCTTGCTTTTCATCTAAGGTAGTTCGATTCCCAGTGAAGTCACAATCAGTAGCGGTCGGTGGTTTCCAAAATTGCTTTTGTTGGGGGTGCACTATAAACTTTATTACCTTATTTAAAAGAACATCAATTCGGCGTTGTCTATCCTTAGCGAACACCTCAATAACTTTCTCGTTAAAGCTTGGAACTGTATGTAGAAGTTTTTTATGCATATCACAGGTACAATTAAGTCTATCTTAATTCATAGAACAGTGAAACTCCGATTCTACGGTTTTCAAGGCACCCTAAAAAACGATAAATGCGAAATATAAAAAACATAAAAAAAACTCGTTTTTCTCCTGGATTTTTTTCGACGTCTTTAATTATTTTCAGTTTCTCGGCTAGAGTTCTAGTTTTCTTCATGTGTGGCATTTTAGTTGCGATTTATAAAAATTCGTGATACGAGATGCGAGGCAAGCCTGAGCGCTGACCGACCTGTTCAAACAAAGCGACGCGACTGAAAGGTCTGTATGTATCATAAACAATTCTACGAAAGCGAAATAAAAAATATTCAACAACAACGGTCAATCGGGATAGTATTTGTGACGGGACCATAATATTTAGATGATAGATCGAGGAAAACGATAAATCGGGGAACGGTTAATGCGGGATTATTTAACATTGTTCTTATGGGTGTTTGGCGGGACTTTCAAAAATGAACGATCCGTGCGGATAAACTATTTATGCGAGAACGGTAGATCGGGGTTCCACTGTATTTAACAGTTGAAAAACACCTTCCACTTTCCACAGATGACATCAGAATCGTACAAATGATTTTTAATAGTTTAGTATATCGAAAAAATGATCTCGAAAACTCTTTGTTTTAATCCACACATTTTTTAAATATTTAATACAGGTTTTGGTGCACCATTTTTTTATTTCAAAGAAAGAAACTCTTGTTATTTTTGATAGTTCAGTTAAGTCTGCATCTACTGACATTATTTTTAAAAACTTACCTGACTATGTTATGAATCATTATCCAGACTTATTTTTATCAAGAAAAATCTTGAAATACTGTGACAAAACAACCAACTGACTTTACAGGAACCATACTGAATTGTATAAAATAATATTTCAACAAAATATTCAAATGTAAGTAAGTATATTAATTATTATTGAATCAATTGTTTTGAATGTGTTTTTTTCGACACTTGTCTCGACAAGCAGTCATATTTTTATGATGAGTCCTATAGTGTAAGGGTGAGTTCCTTCGTCAACAAAATTCAATAAAATTTTTCGCTGCAACCAAGCACGGAACATAGTAGTGTAGGGTATAACCACAGAACAGATAATAAATAGAATACCGATAGGCAATATTCAATACGCCGCATGGTGAAGCAGGCTTTTGAATGTGTGAGTGTCCTACAAAAATGAAGCACACATTATGCACGTGCAATAGTGTGTGTAATACACCAACATTAAAAATGAGCGTAAATGCATAAACCGAGAGCAGTTTTTAGTATTCGACGTAAAACGTATTCTTAACACGTGTGTAAGTTTAACCCGGTTCTTCCTTACTCGAGTCGGTTACCTGCTATCGCCTTAGGCCCTCCTCCCACGGCGCAACTGAAATCTGACAGAACTGGTTTGTGAAGGAACTCATAAACTAGCCAATGTGATGTTTCGCACACGGCGCTACTGAAACCACTTGAAATAATAATCACATAACCTCAAACTGTCAAACTGAACCATCAGCTGTTTTGTACAAAAACCGACAACACGCACGCTGCTGCGTTTATTCGAATAGAATTAAGTTATTTCAATTTTGCTTATCTTGTACTTTTTACGTTTTGGGTTGTTAATGATTTTTATAGCATGACACACGTTCGCAGTGCGACCAATTTTGGTAAGAAAATATGATTTTTCACCGAATCTAATGATGTTGGTACCACTGTTTTACGATGACTGGAAACTTCAGAGACCGCGCGACTAGCATGTCGCGTCTCTTCGCGACCGTTTTGAAGCTGAGAGATTCCAGTCTCGCCGTCAGCGAGCCGCCATTGAAATACATTAGCTAAATACTGGCTGGAATTTTAGTTTCAGTTCCGTCGGACTTCAGTTGCGCCGTGGGAGGATGGCCTTACCCGTTGTGTATTTCAGTTCCCATTATTTCTGAGTTCCCTGGGTATAACAAATCTACCTTTATAAAACAAATACACGGTGACGTGTTCCAATCGTCTCAGCGTTCTCGACTCCTATAAGTTAGCTTAAATTTCATAGCCAACAATTTCGTAGCATTTCTGTATATAAACACTCCATCAGTTTATTTACTACATACTATTATATCATAGCGGTCAGCGGTTAATTTCAGATAAAAATTACCTAAGTATATTCTTTTTTTTTAATTCTAAGAGCGGAATGCAGAAACATTTGTCATAACTAAAATTTCTTTAGCAGAAAACACTATGCAGAAACATTGTCCATAGTAAGATCACGTTCGTTTTTTCTATTGAAAATAATACCATATCTAAAAATTCTCTTTCCTATAGGAGTATATAGGAGGTAAATTATTTTATAATTGTTAAACGATGACAAAAATATGACAACTGCGCTTTATAAATGCAATAACTATAAATACATATTAATATTTAATTATAATACTCTTATGTTTCCGTTTTATACCTGATTCCACAGGCATCGCAAAATATTTTTTTTACATGGTAACACTAGCGTCAAGTGTCATTCTATCATCTGACATCTTGTATTTCTGCGGGCTGGTGTATAAAAGTAAAATAATATTCTGCAAGTACATGCCAAACGAATTAACACTATCAATATTCATATTGAGATACATTGTTAAATGAATTTGAGTGTATGGACTGTTTTATAGACATGCGAATTTATTTTGACAGCAGCTGTCAGTGGTAAATGGTAATACAGAAAGGGGCGTGTTCATAACAAAAGTAGTCTATGGTTAAGGATTCCTTAACTCTATACTCAGGATTGTCTATAGTTAAGTTATGCTTTTCGGCGACTTATCCTTAGTGTGTGGCCTCAGTGACGAGCGTTGTGCAGAGCGCAGCGTGCAGCGTGGAGGACAAACACGTGTTACGCAATGCAGGTGGCCTTACTGGCTATGAAAAACAGCAGGGGTGTTTGTGTTTGTTACAGCGCGCTGACGAGCGCGCGCGCTCATGACAAACCAGTTTGAAATTTAGCAGCGTTTAGTTCAGCGCGCAAATTGTTTTCGTTATTCGGTGGAGGGAATTAGCAGTAAAAGTCGGAATTGAAGGAAAATAATGTTTTTATTTTTTAGTATAAAGTTCGTTGTATTATTAAGTATTTCATTACAAATTTATTCAGGCCGGAGTTATTCTGTTTTCCAAAAAATAGTTTGAAAATTGGTTTCTTACATCTCGCGCTGTGACGGAAGAACTGTTGTTTCGTCTATTACCTGAGAATTTATTAGTAGTTGATTCTGTAGCAATATTATTTATAACATCGTCTACTAACATTATATAGTTGATAAAAAATAAATCAACCTTTATAGTTATATAATAAGTTAATCACACGATACACAGCATCATGAAACATAACATCTGTCCTGCGACGAGGTATCATGAAAACCGTAGAGTTACGAGTGATATTGGTGGGAACATGAAAATTAATATTTGCCAGTATTACGGATTGTAAATGAACCCACGAAGAAGTAAAAAGAAATGCTTTAAAAGAGTAATCACTCTTCTAGTGGACAGGGATTGAATTGATAGCATACCCAGAAGAAAACGAGTCGGGAAATTCACTTTATTATCATTATCACAAGGAAAGAACCCGTATGTTCTTAAGTAGAGAAATCTAAGAAATCTATTGTGGATGATGATCGAGATCTCTTATAACATTGCGTAAAATGCATGTAGCTATTATTATTAGACAAGCATGTTCCACGTTCGTTTCTATCGCTTTACTTAATATACACCTCTTTGCATATAAACTCCCAAAAACACATTCAATACACTTCCGTGGCGAGAGAGACAGAGTTATTAAAATTTTCACTTTGGCTAAACGCTCCAAAAGCTCACTGTGCACTAAGGACAGATCAGAGAACGCCGCACGCTGCGCTGCGCGCCGCGCTGCACGCAACGCCTACTGAGGCCGTACACTTAGGATCGAAATCTTAGATTGTGCATGCCGCTCTAACGTCACACTTAGACACGTTATTATTGGCATCGGAGCTGAATATAACACACACTAATACACTAAAAGTAAGTCAATTGAATACATCTTCTAAACCTAAACAGTTCTGTATATTGTGTAGATAGTATCAGAAAGTTTGTGTGTGTCTACAATTAGATTTCATCGACTTAGTTAGTAAAGAGACTGGCTTTTGTATTGATTTCGATTCAAACTGAACTAAGTATATAGATAGATACTATATTTATATACCAATGTGTTCATACATATATATATAATACCATATTTATTAAAACAAGATGTCGCGTATATTGTATGCTTTGTATCCCTTAAGGTTTTTATGATTTCGTTACTATTTTTTATATTATTTACATTAAAATCATAAGGAATTGACATTTTTATATCACAGTTTGTGATGCCAGATATTTTTTATTATAAAATACACTATCTCTACTTGATATTCAATGAAGATGATTTTCAAAACAATTGAAAACCTGTACTTAGCATTAAATTTGCGTCACTACTTACAAGTGGAATGAGTAAGCTAAATTTTATTATTAGCTTATTTTCAAAGTAGTAGGTACTTACAGTAATTATTTACAAAATAGTACTTTAGTAATAGTACTAAAATAGAAAATTCTACTGACATACAATTGAGCATAGTTATACGCAAAGCAGCCAAGCCACACAAACCTCAAACAGAGATAGAAGCACTTTTATGTAAAGTGTGTTTCTTTAAATCCACAAAGCCTCTGTATACTATGTATATCTTTTGAATGATAGATATTATACATCTATATGATTTTGTGTAACTTATAAAGAGATAAAAGCATAAAATCTATGAAATATTGGTGTTTTAGCAGTCCAGGCTGTTTTGTGGAAAACGGGTTTTTTATAATGTTCATTCTTGAATGCAGCCAACTCTTATTTTTGTAAGAAAAATCGTTATTTTTGCATCTATTTTCTTAAAAAAACCTTCTAAGTTATTCAAGTATTATGGGAATTTCAAAATTCTGAAAATAATTCGAAAAACTATTAAATTATACATTAATATTTAGCTGCCTGGCACTAATTTTTATATGAAAAATCTGTATATTATATTATATAATAAAATGAAAAACGTATAATGTAATTGAGAAAATAATGTTTATTAATTAATTGAATGTAGAAAAACACACATTACAGTCAGGATTTTAATAATTAGGTAAGTACATAATAATGATATGACATTTTTGTATGACAGCAGCTTGGTTGCTTTATGCAAATCGTAAATGTCATATTCTGCGATTTGTAAAATCTTTAAAACGCATGTATATGAGATTTCTGTATGATAGCAGCTTGGCTGATTTGTGCAGAACGTATGAGATATGAGAGTATAACGTGTGAGATTATGGAAATCACAATAACTCATTTTTTTCAAAATTGTAGCTTGGCTGCTTTGTGTATAACTACGCTCAATTAAAGCCAACATTCTCAATTTCTGTATGCGCTTTTTATAGTCTCACACCATACCACATTAGATCCCATATGGAGCATTACTGGGCACCAAATATAATCTGATATTCACAAAGACTATACATAATTATGGATGTTTTTTTGCTTATCTAGAACTAACTAAAGGGTTAACTGTCAAACCGAGCTATTAAGATACTATTATTATACCGACATTTGAAATATTCTAATTTACTTTGCAAATCAGTCGTCGATTCGTACAACTTATAGACGTGGTTTTATCGCAAAATTGCGTTCAGCAATGAGACTCGTTTTTAGCTAAACTGGTGTGTTAATAAACAAAAATGTAGCATATCGAGTGAGATCAATTCAGAAGACACTTTACAGACTTCATTAAACCCACAAAAATGCACCGTTTGGTGCGGTTTACACGCTGATGGTATCATCGGGCATTATTTCTTCAAAAATGTGGTCGAAGCTTGCGTTATGGTCATTGGAGGTCATTACCGGATGTTTTATTTAATATGGTGACATTTCTCTGGACGGACCGACGATTTATTGAAATCTAAATTTGGCGATAAGTTGATTTTGAGAAATGGACATGCTTATCAATTTTATTGGCCTCAAAGGTTCTGCGATTTGACACCTCTAGGTGATTTATGTTGGTAAACTAGTAACAATTGAGTCATTGGAAACCAACATTGTTTGTGTGATTTCAGATTTTTAATATACGGCCAGCAGTGCTCCAAGTGGCCCAAAAATGGACGTCAAAAATAACCACGGTGTCCTTATGTCCAAAATCATTTTCAAATTTGAATTCCATGTATTGATCTTTCGAATAAAAAAATACCTTTTATATAGGTATAATATGATCTAATTATCGAAGGCCAAGTGAGCGCAGTATCACCGGTTTGACAGTTATTAACCCTTTCGTAATTGCCATCTAAGTTATTATATAATAGAATAGGTAGGTACTTAATATGTTGAGAATATCTGCTGCAAGGACCTCAGAAGATCGAGGAAAGAAGGAGAAAGAACAAATAGTGATAGCCAAAAAAATCAAATATGATACTGTTACACCTGACTTATCCGTGATATTTATTCCAAATATTCCCTTTCCACTATTCTAACCGATATTCTAGATTCCCTCGGGACATATCCTGAATTGCTTATTTCATTCACGATGCCGCCACGTACACAGTCGTTCCTACGTAAAACATATCCACAAATAATCAAGGTGACATCCGTGTGTCGATTCCAGGGGAAATTGTATTGAATTGTTGCCGTCAATAGACTGACTCTGAGAGGAAAGTTTGGCAAGTACGTGAAAAGCAAACATACATACCTTCAACTTTTCTCAACTTGGCTTTTGCTCTCGTAATGTAATCCCTCCGTACATATATTATTTCGAATTCGAAGTAAGTATAAACTTCTCCTGCTACCAGATATTTTATCATTGGAAATGTCATGCTATTTCAATATAGGGAATAGAGTTATATTTAAATAAGTAATTACATTATCATTATGACTGTCCGTAAAGAATTTATAATTTCCACTATTAAATAGTGTCGTTCTTTCTATGATATACCTATATATTCAGTTGAAAATGTCCCTCTGAGGCGGACGAAACTGGTCTAGATTTAATTATTAAAGTGGAATAAGTACTACAAAAAAAAGATTGCGTTTTATTAAATCAAACAACAATAAACCTATCCGTTTTCAGACATAGATGATGATTTTTGTCATTTCTTCCCTATCTGTCACTGCTATAAGCAGGGATACAGTATGTACAAAAGTCATTTCAATCCTTGAGGGGAGTTATTTTTATGACAGGGCCTCTCGACTAGGGATTGCCATACCGGTATTTCAAAACCGATATCCCAGTATGTACGAGTATTAATTAACGCAAAAAGTTTAATATGACTGTATTTTTGTCGGGTCACGCGATGTCTGGTTTATTACTTCCGTTGCCCTTTAACGCCCTTGGAGACCATCAATGGCATGTGCTCTAAAATATAAAAATATATTTATATGTATGGTAAATACTTCTGTTTTTGCATAATTATTTCACGATAACGGGTATTAATACCGGTATTGTATTTAGTATATTCATTCGGTATTGCAATCCTTACTCTCGATTACCGGACATCTTCCCTTGCATAATATTCAGAAATTAGTGTATGTCAAGACATGACGTGGTCAAAGTGTTCCAACATTCTAGTTTTTATTTCTTTGATTTTGTCTTTGGTTTTTTCATCTTCGATATTCATACTCATTGCCTTTTCAGCTGATGTACTGCCATTTCGTTTGAGTACATATCAAGATTATCTTCGTTAACCCTTTCAATACTTAACAACGCTATATCGTTGTTTAGTGTAACAACGAGAAAATGCTAACAACGATTGGTGTTCACACCATAATGCTTGAAATAGTAATTTTTTTTGGGAACTTTATACTGCAGCATTATCAAACTGGCTTTTTTATTTTATTTGTTTTGCACATTTAATTACTTTTTTTAACACTTGCAGATTGAATGATTTATTTATTGGTTTTGAATTTATGTACAGATGGAAAATCCAAGTAGATAGATAGCCACCCACATTGTTATAAAACTTATAATTATCAATAAAACGATCAAATTAATTACTCACGCGTAGTGTGCTGTTTGTATTATCAAGCTTTTGGCAGTAATACTCCAAAATGGGTTGTATTCTTTTAAATAGTAATGTTATCATTAGTCTCTCGCATGCAATAATATTCTGATATCGCACAATCAATAAAAAGGAGTGATTATAAATAATAGCATATTTTTTCATCAACAATAATTACAAATGGTAGCATTTATCACTGGAAATTTGAAAACATCATAAATTATCTGAAGGGTTTTAACCCTTACCCTTACCGACAATTTTCCAAATGGCACAAAGTTACGTTTTTAGGGGAGATAAGTTTTTACTCGTAAATAAATTATTTAAAATGATTATGTACATATAACATTCAAAAAGACAGGCATCGCTCTAAAAATGACAGATTTAATTTATAACGAGATTTTAAATAAGTATATCAAATATTACTTTTACATATACCTATACTTCATTGTTGTTCCTTGCAGCACGTAATTGATTATGAAACAAAAGTCCCGTTAGTTTGGGTAGATGCCCAATATATACGTCGGATACTCAATAGAGATGAAGTTTTACTTGGGATATATTCACACGGACAAGGATTAGGGGAGAGTCCCCGTAATCAATAGATGTTACACATAGCATTATACAATAAATCTAATCTATATCGGTACTTAATCAAAAAGGTGTCCCTTATTTATTGATATAAAAACATCCCTTGCAATATAACATATTACTGTGGGAATTTGGTCAGTTATTGACATACGTACAAAATCATATGTGGCACATGTAGTCTATGCTACATTGGTCAATCTGGCAGGCCAATAAAAACTCGTTTCGAAGAACACCTCCGGTCTTTCAGGAATGGTAAAACATATTCTTAGTTTGATAAACATTTGATATCAAATTCGCATAGCATCAGTAATAATATAACGCCAGAATGTTTGCATATATGTAATAAAGGTCTAAAAGTAAATTAACTCGAACAGTTGGAAATTAATCGCGAATTATCCAAAAGTAATCACATAATTAATGAAAATTTGGTAATGCATTTGTCGCCACTATTAAATATAATTTAAACAAACGATTAAGACAATTACACTAATAATATTTTAATTGATTAATAATGTCAATAAATAACCAAAGTAGTCGAACACTGTAATTTTGATAAATTTTGATATCCATTAAAAAACCTACTTAGGGTTTTCAAAGTATTAATAATAAGTGTACAAATTCATAATATTGCTGGAACGAATAAGAAAATGTATTATGTCTCTATCTATATACGTAAAGTATTTAAGCAAAGGCAAACGGCCTATCTGAATAGTCTTGATAATGGTGTTACAACCGAAATGGCTATCGACAAACCTTTTAAAAACCTGTAGAATTTAATATTAATTATATTTTCATTTCTTGTTATATAATTATATTGATTCACATTATATATTATCTAATAATATTTTATAACAATATTGTGTATTTCGACCGACCTAATTGAGCGAATGACTAACTCTTGTAAATAATTCTTAAGATACCTCTACGGTCTGAACTATATAAGTTCATATTATTATCACTTGCAAACTTCTAATAATCTATAAGTCCGCATCACTTTAAATTATATCGATACCTAATATGGTTTGCTTTATTGAATATGTATATTAAGACCGTATTTAAGTTATCAAATGTTCGATACATTAATTACATTAAATGTTATTAATTTTTAGTCTCTTCCTAACTCACTCCATCGGTAGGCATTAAGCTTAAACAAAAATGGATCGCACAGTTTCCAAAAAATAATCCCGAATAGATTTCCGCGGCCCACTTCACGCTCTGGTAGAGGGACAGTTAAAATGAGTCGTTAGTCATTTTAATGTGCCATTTAATATTCGCTTATTTGGCCATTTTTTACTGTTACTGTGTTAAAAGCATTTCAGTGTTTATTAGTTTTCACTACGGATCCGTAGCAATTAAATTTATATTATAGGCTTAACTCCGGACCTTTCTGTGCGTTAGGGTAATATAATATTACTATCAAAACGGTAAAATAGCCTCACAGCTGATAGGGTAATCCTCGGTCCAACTAACGAACCCTTTAACGGCCACAGTATAAAGTGATGTAACATTATATGAATGAAATACTATTTTGGTCACCCAACTTTAATAATACAATAATTATTTGCAACTTCTACTTTATTTATAATTACAAGTTAAGGTATGTGTTGGGGTTGTGATCAAGAAATAATCAGACTAGAATCCAAATAATGAAGTTACTCACTCAACCGCCAGGAAGTGCTTGTAAAACACTTGGAACCTGCACTGGAAGTACTAAGTTTCAGAGTCGTGTCAAAGGTCGTGAAATTATGTGAAGATGATGAGGGTGAATACTCAATCAGGCCTACTCTATCACACACATGTAACTCAGAATTAGGGTGCCTTTCACGAATAAACGTTCTGAACCTTAGACTATAGATACATCTAGACGCCACCCGTTGCATTGCTAAATGAAGCTGCGTGCCGTGCGTTTGGTTTGTGGGCGAGCAAACGCATTCGTACACAAATGTTTGAGACCATAGACCATTTCGCTAGTGCTCGCCCAAAGTGCTCGGACTAGACGCTCAGAATTAAAATATAGTATTCTATTTTTTGTACGTTATATACCTAGTATTTTTAAGCGGTCAAAATGCAACCATTAGGTAAAGATATCCATAATTTAATTTATTTTAAAGAAACACTATGTCACTGATATTAAAATATATAATAATATACAAATAAATTATCACGAACATGTATTAACTTACCTATGAAACGTTATACCATCTTTTCTACTTAATTAACTAAAAATATTTACCACTGACTTTATGTTTAACACAAAAAATAGCAATTTTAGCAACACGGTTATCGACGCTTAGTTAAGCAATAAGCTAAGATTTGCCGGCTACACTGTAGCAAACCATCTCCCACATCTGTAAACCTTTTATCTTACTCTAGCGCGTGTCGCAGAGATTATAAGGGTGCCGAATACTTTCTCACTCGCACTTATGCATCGTTTTTGTTCAGGTCTTGTTCTGAATAGAGTAACTCTAAAAACTGAATTCATAATTTCATGGTTAGTCTAAAACATGTTCTAGTTAAATTTTCATCGGTTGTAGGTACATCTCGCATATTTAACTGACATCTTTGGGTATTTAATTAAATGCATTGAACAAAGAATTTCAAGAGATATGTTTTATTAGTTTAGTCTACTATAGTGGATTAATTATTTAATATTGAATATCCGCAGATGCGATTCCTTCGTGCGCAGCAATTAGGCAGGGCAAATGTGATTATTATTACGGTTCCTTGACTAGCACTTACATCAAGCATATAAGATCGCCTTTTCTCGCTCAGCAGTACCGCTCTGAGTACCTATGTCTTGTTTTCTGTCAAAATTATCAAATCTCACGCTAATGTGATATGTTTATGGTGATATAGCGGCTTTCGTGGTGCAGTGCGTAAACCGCTGGTCTTTCATATGGGAGCTCCGGGTTCGATACCCTGTGAAGACACAATATATTTATGTGATTTTCGCAAAACTTGGGTGTTTCACTTCTATTACTAAATTCACTACTGTTAAACTATACTACTGTCATTGGGCCTCTAGGCATGTTGTAGTGTTAAAAAGAATAATATCATGTTTAATATCAATGGTGTTTTTTTTTATTTCATTCTGTATTTCTTTCATTTGATTATTTTGTGTTTTATTTTAAAGATTATTTATTATCCATAATTTTCAAATAATACGACTGTATTTTCCTTACATACTGATTCAATAAACTACTTTTTGAACGCTCTTGGAGTTTTCCGAATAATGTTGAAATTCACAAAAAAATCTCACGTTCATCTCAAGGGGACATTATCATTTTAAACAAATATATTTCGGGGTATGTAATACCTAAAATCCCCTAACCCTGTATTACCCCAATAAAGTTATTGCAAACGTTGCCTTATTACCTAAATACTGTGCAGCAGTAAATTACAGCATTCTTGCATTACAGATTTACGTGGATTGGGTATAACCTTCGCCGACCGGAAACTGCGCGTGGAAAAGGTTCAGACTATCTCGTTTACCGCATATTTTAACGAAAACCTTCCGCCATTAGCCTCGGCCTTCAACGCAACTGGAACGGCTTAATTTTAACATTATTATTACACGTAAAAAGTTATGGGGCACCCAATGCTCATCTTGTCTATGTAGGTATAGTTTGTAAATAATGAGTTTTGTCCAGCTAAGTTGGTCGGTATAGTTTTTCATTACCTTCCCTTAAGTTATAGACAATTTTCATATAATTATTGTTTACGACTGTCTTACATTTACGACTTTATTACGTAGGTACCCGTGTCCTATTGTTATATTCAACATTTTGCCCAGAAACACACTTATTTCCAACCAGGCTTTTATTCATCAAGGTTTTAATGATCGCTTTTTTTTCAATTTTATATGTTTATAATAATTATATTAGCCGGGCAGTTGACAAGATACAACAACGTACCCCTCAATAAATGTCTCAATTAAGACTTATTTTTCTCAGTGGCAGTTGGCAGCACTGATCCCGATGTATGACACCAGGTTACCTGATTTACACCTGATAAAATAATAGGCGATGTATTAAAAAAACGGTTCCGTGACAAAACAGAACAGTGACAAAACATAGAGAAACGATAAATATAACTATGACCTTTCAGGAAAAATATAAATTTAATATTGAAATTGTCCTATCTCTATTATTTCGATAGATTTTTAATAGCACAGATTTTCAATATGCCACAATAAATCAAATTATATACCTAATTTATGCATTCCTAATCGCTAGAAAACCTCAAATAAACGGGACTTTGCCGGCAAGCTTAGGATATCTCATCTTAATCAATATAATATGTTCAAAATGATTGGGTGACTAGCTAGGTACAACGTAATAATGACCTAACCTAACCTAAATAGATTCCACAAAAAATAATGTTTCATCTTTCCCCTGGCTGTTCTGTTTTGTCCAGTTACCGTAAGGTTGCACACGATTGTATAAGTATGATATTTTATGGGCATTAGTGAAAGAAAACGCGGAAAGGAAATCATTTTGATAGATTCTTTTAGTGAACACAATTGCATCAATATTGACAGTTAACACCGGGCACTGAATAGCGATATACAATGGTAGTGCGAGTTATTATTTTAATATCTTCTATTGCAATATTCGCAGTAGATGAAGATTTTCGATTGAATAGTTAGTTTAAATTACTTAGTGTATTATCGTTTTACAAAAATCATATATTTTACAAACAGTTTACTATATTGCATTCGAAAAATAAGCAACAACTAGCACTTTGATCTAAATTTGGTGCTCCGGCCTCAATATATTCGGCCTTGGTTAACATCATAACATATACCTATTATTAGTACTTATCACTAAACTTAAACACAAAAACTTCCTAAGCCTATGACGATACCCCAGTCCCGGAATAGTCTCAAAGGTTCTTCATCTTCAACCTTTGTTTGGATAGCTCAACACTATTTGAGGAGAGGGTGGTCAACTAAAGTTCTCGATTGACACTTTTGGAATACACTTAACCGATATTATTTAACTTTATATTATTAGGTTAGTGTATAGGTTGGTGTCTAGACTATTAATTATCCGATTAACTTTCAAATCGAATTTATTTTCGTAAATATTTACGTAAACGTCAAAGACAGCTGACTATCTGTCACTTTCTTTAGTATCGAATGTTTTTCGTAAAATACTTCGCAAGTTATTTTCAAAATAAAAACTCCTCACTGTAATACGGTTTAAATTATTTATTAAATTATCTTTGATAAACAAATTTATTTTATTTAATTATTTATTAACAATTACACACTTAAGTTTAATTACAAATAATTACTTAATTATTTTATAAAACTTATTTAACTCATTTATTAGATAAAAGTAACTAATTATAATTATTTATATTTATTTTATGTACGATTACACGCTTATATTATAAAACTTATTTAACTCATTTATTAGATAAAAGTAACTAATTATAATTATTTATATTTATTTTATGTACGATTACACGCTTATAACCATGAGTCGCCGATTACAAACTTTAGAAAACTATGTTTCTTTATGAAATGAGATTGCAAAAAAAAATAGATCGCAAACCGATGACGTGACGCTGTGTTGTTTACATTATCAACTGACAGCTCGAATCACGCGTCATCCACTATGACGACAGACCTGTGACGCGTCGGGGATATATCGCGAATAAAATGTATCGGGAAAATATTAAAAACTATGCGAATTCAGATCGCTCCCGGGCACAGCCTCTCGGCAATATTGAAAAATCGACGACTGAAGTGGATGGAAATGTATGGCGTTATATAGACCTTCAATGGGGAAGAACCGAGATTTCGACGTCATTCCCCCCACTCTAATTTTAAGTTTTCTTGAATAACTAAAGAATTACTTATATTTTTAATCGAGAGATTACGTTCACGTATAAAGGTTTAAATACTTGTTATCGAAGTATAGATTTTATCAACTTACTATGTTAGAAAGGGACCTTAAGGGTCTCACATGATTTTTCTGGGCGTATTCATGCGCGAAAAATGGTCCAATGAGAGATTTTTCTACCTCCTCTACAGAGCCAAGAGCCAAAGTCTTGGACCAATCACAGAAAAGTCGTTTATTTCCCGGCTTTTCCGGAAAATTATGATCGTTTAATAGAATAAAAATAAGCAATTTATTAATACCTATAGGCGGTACGAGTTTGGTAACAATCGTAAAAGTCTTTATAGTGCTTTCGACATAGATTGTCCAAATATTTATAATTTCATTTATCGGGTTAGCGGTAAGAAAAAATGAAAATATTTTCGTTTCAAAATAAACGTAACGCGAACGTGAATCATACAAACCTCCGATCGCGTACGTGCGCATAACAGAAATGACAGAAATTGAAGTTGTTCGTTTCTTTTATGCAGAACTTTTGCGGGCTAATTGTGGGTAACCGGAAGTGGTTACGATTAAAATTTATTTAATTACATTTATAGAACACTTCAACTTAAAGGTATAACATTAGTTTCAGTCTAGATTTCTATGACAAGTATTTATTTATTGAGTTTGAAAATTACCTATTTCGGGTAATTTAATATTGATCTGTCAGGGTTAATCGACAAGTTTAAAGAACAATTTTTATTTGTAAATTAAAAGAGCAACCGAGTCCTTAGACTTACATTATCAGAATTTCTATTTTCGAAATTCCTTCGTCTAACTTTTACAAAAGTAGGTACTTAAATTGGTACCCTTTTTATTACGATTCAAAATATTAATTTATTATTTAAATTGAACGTGTGTAATCAGTACTTACAAAACGTAATCATTAGATTTTAATTACGACAATATTTGATATCATAATTTATTTATTTAAGTTATTTTGCTTTGGTATCGGCAAATAGATCGAGACCAAATTTGAAAAAATTAAATTTATTTTTATATAATTCAAAATCAGATTAAATACAAATGGACATTTATTTACAATGTTTACAATGATATCCCATAAGTCGTTTACAATTTATTATCTATTTTTAACCTTAACCCTATACATTCCAATTACTTACATTTCACCTTATAAGACCATTTGGCCTCCTTGAAAGAAAATTCATCCGTAGTTCACTCTGAGGGGCTATAAGTCGCTCAGATTGTACTATGGGACTCAATACATAATTATTATAGCTTTGTTTAGAGGTAGGCCCCGTATTTGCAAGTAAAATCGACATTTAAGGTCGGATCGAAAAGTTGTGACGTCACTAATTTATTAAAAGAAAATGTCGGCTGATGGCTCACATTTTTATGGCCGTGTCACCTACTTAGGTACCTACTTGATTTTCAACATTTTGAGATACTTTTTTACTTTAAAACCTAGTCCAAACCGACATAAAATGCCACTTAACAACTAAACCTTATACAAAAAATGGTTGCAAAATATGTCAATGTTTTTTTCTATTCTGCCGGGGGTAGAAAACCTGTGTAATGTATTAATGTTAATGCCATTTTCCATTAAGAATAAAGCCGTGATTGCGGATATATTATAATATGTTGAGAACATTAATTACTTTTTTATGATACTAATATATTTGATGTGATCATAAAAGATTGATTTCCAATATGAAACCTCTGCTCTATATGAATGGCATTTTAAATTTGGGCCCATATGCGTACCTACATAATAATTATATAGATCAAAAATGAAGATTTGAGTAATCTTTGGGACCTAGTCCTGCACAATCTAAAGAAAAAATGTAATGCCAATATAATTTCCTATCTTTTCTCATCCTGCGAATTTATATTATATAATGACGTAAATGCATGACATACATTCTGCTCTTGAAACACTTTTGCGTGGGGAATGGGACGATTTGGCACCGCGAACTGGCCTCCGCCGATTGGCTTCCGGCCGATTGGAAATCATCCATTCGAGGGATGATTTCCAATCCAGGTGTCCTAATGCATTTGAATTTACATGCGCCTGTCAATACCTACGTGGTCGCAGCCGTAATTTATTCAGGATCGGAACCTTTTCCTCGTGTCAAACCTATCAGGCACTATTAGCGAGGGGTGCAAGACTAGTCAATGCGCTCCGCAAAGACGTAGACATTTTCGGAGACGTGCTATGTATTTTGTATTCGAAAATTGTATAAATTTGTACTTAAGTATTTTTTTTTCAATTAAGTATTATCAATTATTATTTTATATATTCTCTTCTTCTCTCTTGCGAGGGTAATATTTATTATAATGTAAATCTCATGTTGTGCACGTCTTGCATTTAGATTTGTTTGATCCACAGTGTTTTGTTTTCTCAAATAAATACATATTGTAATATTATAAAAGCGTATTATTTTAAACGTCGTCTCGTCCCAGGTATATATTTCGGTTCATGAGATTTGCGTGGTTAAAGTACTTTTTTCAAATAACACGTGCATTATATGTTCATCTTTCCTACAAGGTATACAGATTATCCATGCTTTGCCTCATAGACCTAGTCAAAATTCTTAATTTTCGACTTTTACACAACACGTAGTAGGTCCTTGTTTTAATTTGAAAATATATTGGAATTGAAGAGTTCTTCTTTTGACCATGTCCGATCCTAATAGGATCATATGGGCCTCCACAGGGTAGAGGTTTGTATTAACAGATTTTATTTTTACGAGAAATGGATGTCAGCCACTTGCTCAACCTATTAGGTCCATACCCTGACTCACACACAAATTGAAAAACAATATGTGTACTTGCCAGACCCAAGATTCTATATTTACCTAAAGGTAATAAGTGTGTCGAAAGTAATATGCCTGGAAATTTCCAATAATATTTGAAAAACAATTTCAATTTGGAAAACTCTTATAAGAGAGTAATAATACAGCCAATTTCACTATCGAAACACCGTCAACTTGGGAACAAACATTTATTAGATTTAACGCCTCCCGCGAACCAGGGAAATTTCTTATTGATATTTCTTTGCGAAGAAAACTCTCTTTTTCTCAGAGTTTATTGCGTTTCGCGAGTTTCCCTTTCGTACGCAGACACTTGGTTTAACTTTCTTTTCACTCTGCGAATACATTATATTTCTATTTTAACTTTTTTCTGTCTAAGCTTAATAATAATCACTTAGATTAAAATTTACATTATTTTTAAAAGTTGCTTTTTTATTTGAATTACTTTATTCAATTTATATGCTTATATGAAAATATTGTTAACATTGTGATGTTACGGCCTAGCTAAACAATTAGTTGACGTAAACAGACCAAATTTTATTTTATTTATGTATTTAAAATTCCCGCCTTTTCGGAACATAATTTAAATAATTACAATATAAAAAGAACTTTTTATGTACCACGTTTTTAAATTTTCTGTTGAATCATATAAACTTGGCAATTCTATGTATTAATAAATACTCAACCACAAACTGAGCTTATGACGGAAAAAACCGTGCATAAACCGTATGGTGTGAAAAAAATGTGAACTTGTTGCCGATTCCGATTTTTACCGTACGGTTAAAACCGTATAGTGTGAAATAATGGTTAATGTTTGGGCTTAAACTAACTGAACTATACTGAATAATTACTAAATTTTCATAGCATAATTATTGTGTATATATATTATAATGATTGGGGATCGGCTGAACATCAGCGTATCTATTCTATACACAATATTGCTTTCGGCCTTTACGGCAGCTAAATAGGGTAGGAAGGTATCGAAATATTAACACTTATTGTAACAATTACAATAAGTTAGCCGTCTGAACTCTCAAAACTGTCTATCCACTCTAAAATTTATCACAGACAAAAGCGGTGCTGTTAATACATAGCACTTATTATAATAATTATAACTCACTTATTGTAATTGTAACAATAAGTGCTAATACTTGGATACTTTCCTACCATAGATAGCGGCCGAAAACAGTCTTGTGTATAGAATAGATGCGCAGAAGTAGATATGGCATAATTGGCTTAGTTAGACAGTAGTTTTATTCGAATTACACAGGGATAATAATATAATAAACTCTATTCATATCATTGATATACTACTGGATGAATCATATGCTTCCTAAAATGACGCCCGATTTTCAGCGACTCGGCCAGTGTTAAAACTTACTGTTTTAATATCAGCGGACTTAACTCGATATAAGCTCACTTAATATTTGTTTCGAAAACGACCTGGCAATAATTATGAGTAAGCCCGATCTAGCTTGCATCTTACTCTTACTAATAGTCAGCGCATGACGACTTGCTCTGTCCGCTCAGACATGAATTTTTGGTAGCTTGCAAGCTTTGGGTTGCAGACACCCTTAGGGTCACTATTCCAAGAACGCAAATTTAGTTTTACAGCCAGGGCAATACGGGTGAAATTCGGGAATCCATGTTAACGGTCTTAACGCATTATAGCTACAAGGAAATATTATAAGATGATATTCGTAATATCTTCTTTTATGGAACATTTTTAAAATGACACTTGTATGGGAACTCCTCATCTAGTAGTATATCAATGATTCATATAGGTATAGTCAAGTATAGTGAATAAATTTCAAACCACGAATCGTGAGCATTTTCAATGTATAGCATTACCCTGTTGTCGTATCTAAATTTCACTTAACGTAATACTGAAGGGTTTCCATTTCCTTAATCGGATGACCTTTCCTGTACTTCAGACACGGTGGGGTTCAATATAGAGACACTTATCCTATCACTCTCGAAGATCGCAAAGGCATAACATTACATCAGCCGGATCTCAAATATTCATTGAGGATATATCGCTCACCGTTTCTCCTTTTTCTACCTTTTAAATTGATTGTAGTACACAGACAAACAATATCATTGTTAACCAATATAATATTATATCGTGCTTTTTAAATTGTATTGGCCTTACAGATATTTTATAATGTAATTCCTTCAATATGTAGTCAATTATTGATAACTAAATGAAACGATCATCTAGGGGTTGCGGTGATTCAAAACCGGTACCTATTCAATTATTTGTCGATACCGAAATACCGGTTTCAAAAATCTAACATACGGGTATTTTCAGTATTAAGAAAGCATACACGTTAATTTTTTCGAATATTAATGTAATATTATTTTTTCATTACTTATTACCTACTATATTGTATATTACAATTATCAAACATCCGTATACAAATCAGCCGTAGTGTTATTTTAAAACATTACAAAAAATATCTGTGTACAATGTCTCTAACAGATTGAATATTTACAGGTACAATTGAGTGTTTTGAATTGAAAATTGCATCAAAGAAATAAGACAATAACAATAACATGCTTCGATATTTAGGGGATGAATGCTGGAACAGCAAGATAATTCCTAGTTTGAGGTGATAGGCGTGTAATTAAATTATACATTGATTGTAGACTATTCAAGTGAATTGAGATTTGAGAAGTTGGAATTTATTGAAGTATAAATAATATGTAGAAGAAAATATATAATCATCAAATAATGTAAGATAGGTGTTTACGGTTCAAAGCACGGTGAGAGAATGAATTTCTAATTTTTTTTTTTTTTTTTTTTCCCCCCTACCTTTTCTTCTAACTGAAACCTTGTGAGGTCTGAGAGGCAGACCTCGGTTTCCTGACTATTATTTCTAGGGTTGGGTCTTGTAAGTACATTAATGCCCTTTCCCGCATGTAATCTAGCTAAGTATTGAGCTGTTGAATTTACATTTACCTTCGCTTTTCAAACAAGTCTTTCGAGGGAAAACAGTTAAGAAAAACCCTCTTCCGAATATTGTCCTTATGGGTCCAACAAACAAAAAGTTCATCCTTTAGCGGGATGTTCGGCTTGAGATTATGATCTTGTGTGGATCATTTTATAACATCAAAGATGTTCGCCCAGTCCCTAGGGGGTATACCCCGTTTTCTGTTTTCCACAAGTTTAGCTCTCACCTGGGCTTTGAGCCCGAGTCTCATTCTGATGTACATTCTAAAGCTACCTAGTTTAACTCTTATGGCTTCCAAACATTCTTTTACCTCTACCGCTAGACCCTGGAAGGGATCCGGCGGGGTCAGAGTACTGCCGGCCGCATCCGCTGTGGAAGAGGTACCTGTAATTGAGTGAGGAGGGGGTGGATCATCAGGATTTGGAGAGTCAGGGGGCATCATCTTATGACGGAGCCTAGCTTCCTTGCGCTTGTGCTTAAAATTTTGAATTTTGTTGGCAAATATCATAGGTTTCCTATGAGGCCCTTCTGTCAGTCTATTCAAGAAGGTCTCTCTGTATTTAGTTATGGTTTCGGCAATGTCGATTCCATCGTGTTTAGCATTGATGCGTTTGATGCTATGGTGAGGCTTGAGTTCGTAGACGATTCGAAGGCATCTGTTCTCTATTGTTTGCAGCATCTTTAAATTGGATTTGGTGATATCAGTAGTCCAAATTGGGGATGCATACAGCATGGTTGGTTTAATAACCATGCTATATAGTGCCTTTTTGTTTTCTTCTGAGAGACAACTTCTACGGTTGAAGATGGGTCTAAGAACCCCCATCGCCATAAAGGCTTTTCGCCTGGCTTCTAATAGGTGAGGTGTCCAGTTCAATCTATGGTGAAGGTATACCCCGAGGTATTTCACAGTGTTACTGAATGAACAGGGGATGTCACAAACAGTAATTTTTCCTTTATAGGATTTTTGGCTCCGCGAGAAGAGAATCGCCTCCGTCTTCTCCGCGTTAACTTTAAGTCTCCAGCGACTGAAATAATCAGTTAGCTGTCGAGTGCCCTTTTCTAAGTTCCTAATCGCCGTGTCAGTCTGGCGGCTGGTGGAAAGGATGGCTGTGTCATCTGCGTATAGCGCCAGTGTGCAGTTGGCGGGATTTGGCATATCACTTATGAAATGATTGAAGAGCCTAGGCCCCATCAAACTGCCCTGTGGTACCCCTGCATCGATAGTGCGGTGAGATGAATTCTCCCGTTTGACCACTGCAAAAAGCGCTCGACCGCTCAAGTAGTTCTGGATGATTTTTGTGATGTACACGGGCATGTTTGTGGTAAAAAGTTTGTGGATTAGACCGTCATGCCAGACCGTATCAAATGCCTTTTCGAGGTCCAACAGAACCATACCAGTGGTCTTGCGTTGCCTCATATCGGCCATCACAATCCCGGTAATTCTGGAGAGTTGTAGGGTCGTTGATAGACCCTTCCTGAAACCATATTGGGTGTCCGGGAGGACTTGATTGTGGGATGGGAGAAAGCGTCGAAGGATCACTTTCTCGAAA
Source organism: Rhyacophila brunnea (assembly GCF_057557595.1). NCBI lineage: Eukaryota > Metazoa > Arthropoda > Insecta > Trichoptera > Rhyacophilidae > Rhyacophila > Rhyacophila brunnea. Next base: position 100,290 of record NW_028232852.1, read on the forward strand.
AGTTTGCTTATGCCATCTAGTAGACTTATAGGTCTGTAGTTTACAGCCAAAGAGTGGTCTTTCTTGGGTTTTGCTATAGCGACAACGTGAGCCGTTTTCCAGGTCTTTGGAAAGTATCCGCGCAGCAGACATGCATTGAAGATCTTAGCAATATGTATCCGCGCCTTCTCGGGAAGTCGTTTCAACATGTAATTTGTGATATTGTCTCATCCGGGTGCCTTTCTGGCGATCAAGGTATTGATAGATCTAGAGATCTCGCGCGGTTCAACAATTTTAACATCATCGGGATCGATGTCTTCTTTCGCAAGTGCAAGAATTGAGTTGTTCACCAAGGCTTTAGTAGCTGAATCGGTGTCCGACTGGATTTTAGTATTATTGACGAACGCATCGGCAAGTGCGTCTGCTTTTTCGAGATCTGAGTACACGAAATTTCGACCGACTATTTCAGCTATTTATTGATGTAGGAGACTATTAAAAATCTTATTGTAGATTATTCGAATATCGCGTTGCTGCAGTCTCTAGTCTGTTGCCTGCATTTCTTATGGTAATGTCCGAGTTCATCAGTCCCTATGTGGCAATGCATGCAGTTCGACTGGCGTTTTCTGATAAGCCTTTTGTTTGTGCTGTGGTTGTTGACTCTTACCGATACTTAAAAAATGCAAATAGTCGATGTGGAAAAAAAATATGTCAATGCGATATATGCTCATTTAAATTTTCGCAAATTGCACATCTTGAAAGACATACATACTAGTGAAACTCCATGTAAATACGATGTTAAGTAATATACGTACATATCTAAACATACTATACAATTTTTAATAAACCATTTCTTTTATTCAACGAATAAATTCACAAGTTTTGAGAATGTAGCATTCCATATATTGAACATACTTACATAAATTGAACAACTCAGACACCTTCAAGAAAAAATCACATTTGAAAAAAATACGATGCCTGACGGGACTTGAACCCGTATATCCACTGGTATCCACATAAAAACGACTCAAATAGAATAGTACAAAACTTAAATACATTATTATTTAAATTCAAATTCCATCAAGCACATTCGGTCGATAGTATTAATTTTATCTGTTATGTTATCATGACTATAAAACAGTAATGGTGTCAGAATTTTTTTATGGTTTGATTATTTTTAAACTCATCTGTCGATACTTTGTTATGAAGCAACGGGATCGTCTGGGTCATGAAATACCGCCACTGCTCTCAAAAGCTGTGATAGCTATTTGTTTTCGTTCCTTTATTCGCCACCTTTTTATAATGTGACGCCTCTATGCAACGCATGACCTATCCACCCTCACGAGGCGTCACTGATAGTAGTTTTCAGGAATACTTCCTATTATCCTCTGGTTGCCCCTGAAATTCGGATCCGTGTTAAAAAACACCTCACAGTTCATATCCCATATCCCGAGATAATTAATTGTTGGAATACGACATAGCATACTGTCACGTTGTGGATACCTACACCTATATTCAAAGTAAGTAAATGCTGACCAAGAGAAGAAGAAGCAAGATTATTTGTATCTTCCACACCAACCCCCACCCTGCGGCAGGACGAGACCCTACTTTTTTACTTTGGCGGCAATGGGGGATGAACCTATATTTCTTACACTTATACCCTGGCGTTTGATCTAAAAGGAGCTCTGCACTTAACTTACTTTTGTTGACGGCCGGTACGGACGCCGGTCACATAAAATCTTAGTATTGCTTTCGCTTCATTTGAACTTTCATTACCATTTGTAAAATCAGTGTCTTCAAATGAACCAGCAGATGAGTACCCCTATTTATGTATTATAATGTTATTGTGAAACTATATATGTTCGTATAGCAAAGATCACGAGTCTCTTGAATTTCATGTCTCTATCTTCTTACTTGTTTAAATAAATTCAATGTTTTCTAGCTTATAATAAACAATTATTACCTTTGAATTACAGTGTTTTCTTCAATTTTACAATAAACCATCATGTACACATTTAGGATGCACTTGGCGCCCTAATCATTAATCAATTTTATCATACACTTACAAGTCTTGTGTATACACATTTTTCTTAGTCTTTACTCTTCTTAATTCTTTTTTATTATAGTCTATAGATACAAGTTCACTGATAGTCACATGTCCTGAACAATTTAATTATCCTATTTTACTCTTTACTCTTACATCTTAATCATGCTCTACTCTTATCTTTCAACTTCTCTAATGTCTTTTATATTCACACTTCTCACTTATTACAATACTTATCACTTTTTTTATCGATTTTGAAGTTAGGCGATAATGTTAGAATAGCCCTGCAGGTCTCTATAAACCCTCATCTAGTATTATTCAAAAATGTCACATGGTTCTTTTTAGTTATAGCCCAAGCTATTTCGTTTTCGACCTAGATATTTAGAGCACGTCTCCCGTTAATCATTCTCGCCGACGCAAACGGTTGGAAAGGGAAGTCGCTTTCGAACAGACAGCATTGGTTTTGTATTTTGTATCAGGAAATGAGATCATTCATTGTCTTGCTATTTGTTTGACAGCTTAAAAGTCCCCAATAAATAATGCGAGGGACAAAAACATTCCCCTTTTGTCGATCTTTCACTAGAGCGAATCATAAAGGCGGGAGTTTTTTTGTCTTCGCGCCCGCCGGGGTTTGTTTTTTGTGTCTTTTTTTTGCGCGCGAAAAATTCGTTTCTTGTCGCTTTTCATTTGAACAATTTAATTTCTCCCGTTTGGCATTTGACAAAAAAAGGATAAACGTTTACTTACCGGTGTCAATTTAATAGACTCAGACGCATAGATAATCTATAACAAAATTACAATTTAAAAATCTTCATTTTCTCTCTTCAGCGAATCACATGCATTTACAGATTTAATCTTACATATTATTATGATACCATGACCATGCTACACAATGCTTAGATGAGGAGTACGTCCTTATAGTATATATAGTGGTTTCCTTCTTTACTTATAGTGGTTTCCAAACTTTATGTTATTACGCCTCCCTTTCAAAAAAATCTAATCTTGACACATTTTACGTCTACAAATGTACTAATACAAAAAATAAAAAGGTTTTACTATACATATATTCATAATTTATTTGTTTTTCTTGATATTGATGTGCTTATTTATCAAGTGTTATTTTTCTACTAAATGGGCCTGCATTGATTTATTCAATTTTACCCAAATAGACAAGTTAGCAATAAAGTTATCGTTCCTAAACAAATTTGTCTCTACAATATGATTTGACCATTTTATATTTTTTTTTCATGAGACAGCTAGAGCACTTTAAAATAGTATAGAAGTGAGGTATAATAGTCTCCATATCTTCAGACAGGTTTGCAAACAACCTAACTTTTATAGGACTATGTTTTAATGTAGTTTATAACTAGCGTCCGTTTTGTGAACTATGCACTTGCAAATTGCAAACTTGTGGCTCCATTTGCGCCTCCCTCAGCAGCAGTCCGCGCCTCCCAGTTTGGAAATCGCTGCCTTATACTAATAGGTACCTACTAATTTATGCACAAACCGTCATTAACGTCGCGCACTTCAATAATTCGCATGTTGATAATTTTCAAAGTGGTGTCATCACGTGGTTTCATAAAATAAAATACGTCAAAATAACAATAACACCTCTGTATGATACGATAGGTTATAAATTTACAACAGCTAAAGCCCGTATGAATCCCTCACGCTGCCCTTCGTTTCTGACACCTGCACATGTATTCTAAAAATTCAATTAAACTAACTCGTAAAGTTCGGTGGATGTACGTAGCAGCAAAAACCTAGAGACCGAAAGCTAGGGGAGTCCTTCATCCAGCAGTGGATCGATCCCGGTTGATAATGATGATGATGGGCATAACGCGCAAATATCACAAAAGAAACCAATGGATAATAACGAAGACAAGACTACGCGATGTGATAGAGGTCGCTAAGCAGATGAAATGGCAATGGGCTGGCATGTCGCTCTTAGAGTGGCAACCGCTGGGCAAATGCCGTCATACAATGGTACCCAAGGGACGCCCGAACATCCGTTGGATAGACAAACTTATAAATTTTCGGTGGATGTACGTGGCAGCAAAAAACTAGGGACCGAGAAGAGTGGAGGGAGTTAGGGAAGGCCTTTTTCCAGCAGTAGATCGACCCCGGCTGATAATGATATCAAAATTATTTTACGACACGTGTTTTGATCCCAAGCTAACGTTTACCTGATCGATCTCCGATAGGGGATAAAACAATAAAAATAATAATGTTTATTAATATGTACGATGTACGAATTTTGTAGAATTTAATGTGACGGTACATTAATTCCTGAAAAATATGTCGATTTGGAAAGTAATAACATTTGTTAAAAAATCATTTTCACTTTCCTCTTCACTTTATCGCCAAATGTTATCCCAACATCTTTTTTGCGACAGACACGTTTTTCGCAATTCCCGAAGAAAAATTATGCAGCGTTTGAAAAGTTTAAATAGGCAAAAAAACCGGTCTTTGTAATTTCTCTACGTTTTCTCCTGAACACCGTGTGGATTAATCCGAATGAGATTTTTTCGATTTCGTGTTGTATTTTGTTCACATTTTAAGTCTTGGGGTATACCTATGGTATCCCGGGGAATTTTGAATGAATACATTGAATGGCTACCTGAAATACGTTCCTTATATACTCGACAATTTGGCTTACCGGATGTTTTTTTTTTTTAAATATAGGTAGGTATATGGATCTCATTATGTCTCATTAAAATGTAAAATACGCAATGACAGTGTGAGAAAAAATGAGAATGGTTGGCTAGAAAGACTTTTAACGCCAGAATATAATTTATCAAAGAGTGATTTTTTAGAAATAGTTTTTACATAATTTAAGGTGTGTTTGTATTTTGTATTTATTTATTAATTAAAAATTTTTAACATTTGCCTTATTGGGGATGAGAATTCTATTTATTATCTATTCTGTGACTGATGCATTTAGAATCACTTGGAATTATTAACTCTTCCGCTGCTAAAGACACGCCTGGCTTTGGCCATTAGATACATATACTTTCACTGCTGACCAGTTAACTTACCATATTTAATTATCATGCTAATTGCTATACGTCAGGCGTGTCTTTAGCTGTGACCAAGTTGTGCTAATTAGTTGGTCAGCAGTGAATGTGTTCTAAAACATAAGAAAATTGCATGACTCTCGGAAACTCATATATACATGTGTAATTTTTTTACAAGATTGAGAAAATAACATTCATAAATCATTCAAATAAACAATATAATGATAAACGTTGTAGATGGATTCATTATTAACATTAAATTGGATTTACTGTATATATTTATAATTATATTATTTGTATAGTAGTGTCACTGATGTTGCTCCCGGTTATCAAATTACATCCGACAGTTAAGTCGAATTACACAATATCTAACGCAACGAATTATTTCCGACGCCTCCTTTCGTCTCGCGCTGTATATATTTTCCGTTCGGGTATATATTCAATTTGTCACGGGTGTGTATTTTTTCTCGCTGGCAAACAGCGTCTGTTGGAAGCAGCCTCTCGCTCAATACGGCGGGGGGCGTCCCCGCCGCCCCTATGCGGACGCGGTCCATTTCCGAGGGGCGGCGTCGAACCCCCACAGCCGAAAAGAAAAGTGGCCGTGCATGCGCCGCGTTTTCAGACCGAAAATCCCGCAAGCGGGTCAAGGCTTACCGCGCCACACTTCGGCTTACGTGACGCGGGACGCGAAAGGGTTACGAGCGTAGGCTCCATTTCACGGAGTGATACTGCTGGTGATAACACCCTTCAATCAATATTCCCTCTATTTTGCTTACTTGCTGCGCGGAATAAAATATTTCTGCTATTCCAATTATATTTTATTTTGGTATCACGATAGTGAAATTGAAATTGAAAACAACTATTTGAACATACTATTTTTTTTGTATCGCTACTTTTAATTCGACTTTCTTATTGTTTATTGTTAGGTTGGGTATTGGTTAGGTCAGGCCTGGGAAAACTTTTTGGATAAAGGGCGACATTAGGAATATAAAATGAACGGCGGGCCATAAATAAAATACTATTTTACTACGTTTTTCTTAGGTCGTATTCTTATTTGTCCGGTACAAATCTTGCAATCGATTTTTAACTAACTTTCCAACTAGCTAGACATTTGAATCTTTTAGAATATATCAGAACACGATGCCAATGCATTTTTTAATACTTTTAGCCATCTCTAAGTAGAATTGAATTCATTTTTAGTTAATTCTGTTTTGTATGAAATGTTATTTCCTAGGTCGTAGCAACTAAATTATTAAATAATATATACGTGCGTTACTATGGAAATCAATATGAAATGACATTTCATTATTCAGTATTTCTATTAAGTACAAAAATTTTTGATCGTTTAAGCTAGTCAAGTCAAGTTTATATGATTCAACAGAAAATTTAAAAACGTTGTATATAAAAAGTTCTTTTTATCTTGTAATTATTTAGATTTTAGACATACATTTTCATGATACAGAAATTTCAACATTAAAAAATAAATAATTCTCTAATACCCAACAATTTAATGAGAAAAATGAAACTGTTATTGAAGACAGCGCCAAAAAAAGAATGTGAAGTGAATTATACTGTATTATAAATGACTCTTGATATCTATTTAGATGTTCATAATAGCCTTTTGATTGTACATGGTGTAAATACTACAAGTTCGTAACCAACTAACCTTCGCTAGAAGACAGCGCCAAAAAAAAGAAAAATGTGAACTGAATTCCATATAAATGAAGCTTGATATCCATGTATATGTTCATAATAGCATTTTGATTGTGCATTTAATTTTCATCGTATTAAAAATACAAGGGAGCTGGAATCCTTAGGTGGAATGGTTTCTCCGCGTTAGGGGTTGCTACGTACATACCAATCGAAGGCACTTGCGTCACGCGGGCATGGTACGTATTTTTGTGTGTTTTCCTCCAAGGGTGGTATCCGGTATCACTGATATTATTCTTGCTTTGACGTTTCTTTCAGCTTTGAATATTTGGTTCACTTCACGGCATTATTATTACTACGATAATATAAAAATAGCATTTACACATAAATAATCGCCCAAAATTGTTTATTTGTATTTATAAATAAGTAAATAATTGTAATACTGAAAAAATAATGTATTGTCGAATTACCATCATTATTATCATCATGCTGGATGAAGGCTCTCCTTAGTTATTCGCTGCCACGTACATCCACCGAACTTTCAAAGTACGGACAGTATGTCTACCCCATTGCCATTTTGTCTGCTTACCTTTATTGCATCCAGTACTCTCGTCTATCTCCTTATTCACGGGTGTATTTTGTGGTCTCTTCGTGTTACGACCAACATTCATCTGTACATGCCACCTTGCGCTACTCGTATTTTTTTTAATTTCTCTTAGGTACCTACATTGAGGGTTCATATTAAAAGTGCATACAACAGCACTGGTAGCACACATTAGTTGAACACTTTACGTTATAGGTAAAATTATTTAAATATTACTATTAACTATATACCCGGTGCTCATCCGTTTGTGAATAATTGTGGCGCAATTTCAAAGTTTCTATTTGGTAGTAAGAAATACAGTAAGTGTAGAGAAAACAATGTTTTTTTCTATATAAAATAAAATATTATTATAATATAAAATTTAACTTGCCCACACCACGCCTGTGCCTTATGCGATTGACAGGAATACTACATTTTTTCATGAATATCTGTAATCGAGTATTAAGTAAATAATATAATGTATTTCAAAATTGGAATTTGGCGTTAAATAAATATTACGTAGAGGAAGCTGTTGTACCTCGGACCTATTTTCTGTTTTTGATTTTTCATAAATTACTGGTTATAGGTAAAATTGCCAACATTAGTTAGTTTGATTTTAGCATCTGTTGCGCATGCTTTGATATATGTTTCAAATTAAATATCTTGATATTTATGGTTGTTTTAGGCCGTATAAAAAATGTGGATTTAGGTCCAAGGTACAACAGGGGTGTTGTACCTCGAACATATGAAGGTTGTACCTTGGACATACATTTAAAAAAATCGTAATAAGAGGTCATTTAGGTACCTATGCTAAATAAAAACACAGATTTATTAAATTCGCAGGTTTTGTATATTACGATAAAAGAAAGAAGCTTTTTACAAATATGTTTTATGGAACAAAAGTTATACTTAATCATAAACCATGATTATCTTAATTAGACTTAGGTAGATATTATAATGAACCGTTTTTAATAATAAAACCTCAATTATTTCTTCCTTATCACGCTAATACTTGACCATTTCCTTAACTTGATAAATGTAGATTTAGAATTTAGTAAATTAAGTAAATTTAGGTTGGCATTTTTCAGGTGGTAGAATTTTCTGGATTATGTCATCTCAAGGATAATTCATCGAGTCGATGTTCTCCTACTATTTCCAACCCTTTAGCGATTTTTGCATTGAGCTAATCTTGGCCCCATCCTTGCTTATTTCTAGGATCTTTCCTAGAAAATAATAATTATTCTCTTTCATAAAGAAAAATTACAAAATCCCCCACTTGATATTCTAAATTCAGTGTAGATTAAAATTCATCTGGAAATACTTGAGGTGCTTCTGAATCGCTGGAGTCTTGCAGTCTAAAATTATCAGCCGATGGCTTGGCTGATGAAGATTCGAAACAAACCAATAGCTTTTTCTTAACAGCAGAAACTTTTTTAAGAACATAATTAGTTTTTTTCGATGGAATAATATTTTAAGTCTTCGCCAGCTTCATTTTCTTCTTATCATCGATTCTTAATTTCTCCGGTTACGATTACGAGATTACGAGATCGACCTTTTTCTCGCCCCTGGCGATTATTTTGTCGCGGGGCTGCTTTGGGGTGAGGTCTTATCATAGAAGGCATACTGCAAAGATGCAGCTTCTGTAATATATTGCAGCAACATATTATGTTCTTCTTCTTCACTAAAAACTTTCTTTGAAGCAAGATTTTCATAAAGGGTGCAGACTTCCTTACCAGTATTTTCAAAATGATGAATATATCTTCTTATTGTGCTTCTGGGTAACCTGTTTAGTTTCGGAGCTCTGTTCAGCGTATATTTTTGTTCTTTTATTAAACGGATCGCATTTTGTATTTTTTCGCTATCCGGGCGAACCCTTTTGATTCCTGTCTTGATACGTACGAGGCATATTAAATAAACGCCTGGAATAAGTTTAAACATTAGGTTGAAATTAAATTGTATGTTTAAATGAATGAACAATAGTAATAATAGTGATACACAATATGCGTGGCAAACGCGTTGTACGAGTACCTTGGACATGTTCGAGGTACAACGCATTTGTTATGTCCAAGGTACAACACCACGCCAAAATTACAAAAACAATTGATAGTTTTTTTTAGGTAAGGAATACAAAATCTATAATAACCCAATGTTATAGACATATGACATTTAATTCAATTACATAATTACTTATTCATATAACATACATTGTATGGCATATATTTACAAAAAAAATAAATGAAAAAAACTTACTTTTACGAACGAAAATTTTCAAAATCACTTCACATAAACACGCGTACCGCTTGCCGTCTAAAACTAGCGTCAAGTATCCACCGAAAGGAAAGTGTTCAAACTACTATTGTAAATTTCAAGATAAAATGGCGCCAATATGCAAAAACATGCATGTGTTCGAGGTACAACCATGTCCAAGGTACAACAGCTTCCCCTACTATTTTCTTTTATACATTAATTTGAAAATTCTCCTATAAATATATTATGATATTACTACTCAGTGATCATTATAATCTATTTAATACTTCTTCAATTGAGTGCATTTTTTAATAATAAAATATATATAGACGGTCTTTGACTATAATTTAAGGCAGTGTTCCAAATATAAGCCATACTCTCTAGAGACATAGATTTCTCCAGAATACCCAATTTAGCGACTAATTACGACCAGCCAATTAAAATTTTCCCGCCGAAATCGGATTTTCCAAATGATTACATTTTTCGCATACTATAAGACCGTTCACTGTTTCCAATACTGTGTAAATCGGTAACACTTTTTTTCAGCAAAATGGCCTGTAATTAATGTTGATTAACTAAAAAAATATTCTTGTAGTATTAATCTTCGGTAGTAAATTATATGGGTATGCAGTTAATTTGGTTTGATTTTCAGTCTTGGTAAAAAAGGCGCATAATACATCGTTTGAAAAGCAATTCTTCTTTTATAAATATATTTTTTAATTAAATCGATTTCGACCCTTCGAGAAAATGACGCCTGAACTTTCTAAGTATATAAGTATAACTTTCTGTGTATACTGTTGAGTTACAAACGTTTCCAACTAGTGTTGTCTACGTAAACCATCTACGCGAAACTGATACTTGCGTTAGTGAGTTTGATAGTGAAATCGCAGATATACCAGAGATTAGTTGAAATATGTAGTTTTATAATAGGTGTTATATATCGATACCCCCAGTTCAATAGGGGAACAACTCATAAAACCTTGTTCCAAGATAATGGCATTTGAAATTTTTGCAGTAATTCTCATTTTAATTTTAAAGCCTTGATTTCGATGAATGTGTATGTTTTTTATATTTAATTTAGTGGAATTCATCAATGCACAATAAAATTGTACATTTTAATAAGGAATTAACAAATAAATTTGATTGTATAACGGAATTACTGATTAATCTCAGAAAGGGTTATTCGATTTTACGACACATTGAAGAAATTTTTGATTTTTTTTTTTGCTGAATTATAAAGAAAAAACCTTTCTACATCGAATAGCATTCTTAACTCAAAACCTTTAAATTTTGAGTTGTTCCCCTATTGAACTGTGGTATCGATATATACCATCATAAATCGTCAAGTGCTCGAATTTAGAACTAAGCTCATCACAATATAAAAAGTATTGAGCGGTATGTGAAATATTAGCATGTCGTGCCCTCACTCAGTGGACAACTTATACTGGTTGATATATGGCAAATAAAGTTGACGTCAATAAATAATAAAACAAAACTAAAATAAATAATATCAAACACGTAATATATACATATATATATAGTACTTATTCCACGTAGTTTAATAATAATCTCGACGGGTTTCGTTTTCATCCCCAACCCCCCATCACAGGGTGTAAATTTTATGCGCAATGATACTTCAATTAGCAATTAGTGGTTACCCTACTTGGCATCATTGTTGGTATTATAAATACCGCACACTGGCATTATTAGTCGAACGCTACCCGCAAATGCACAGGGGTGACCGCAAGTTGAATAATTATTGCAGCTATCATTTCGCTATTAATTGGAAATACATTATCAATCAATGTGCATTTTCGTTTGAATGTATGGTTGCAGGTAATTTATTAATTACTATAATAAGCTTTGGTGTTGGCTCTATTACATCGCTGTATGTAATAGAGCCACAAACAGTAGGTAGGTACTGAAAGTTTCTAAGTTTCATATTCGATTGTTGTTATAATGTCATTTTTGTTAATTTATGATACTCGTATATACAAGAGTGATACAATACATTTATTTATAAATGTTATCAATCAATCGAATCAGCAATACAAAACAATTGCCATAATTAGATAAAATGGGATGATTCGGCGCCGGGACAACTGGGCGCCACTCAACCGAATGAAATTCGAAAATAAATAGACGTTCGTGATTATAGGTACTTTAAAATATATATCTTATATTAATTTTTCTATTTAAATTATTATATTATAATTTAATATGTCAACTTTACTATGCACACGTCAATAATGATTTAATGGTGCATATGTTTGAGTTCCAACGAGAAGAGCGTTCTTTTATTTGTATATATAATAATACTTCTCAATCCGCAATAAAAATATTATTTTAAGAGCAAAATGAATTAAAACTACTAACTAGTAGATAGAAACTGATTAAAATTCCTCTACTATTTTCAATATAAAATCATAACGAATGTCTATTTATTTAAATCGACAGTGCGGCTCCCAATTGTCCTAGCGCCCAGTTGTCCCATTCTTGATAAAACGATATGCTGCATTCTGCGAATTGCCTGTTATTTAATAATTTATTCTTGTAGGTACTCGCTATTCAATCCGTCGCTTAAGCTGGTCGCCATTTTTTAAACCTTATAATTCAACAATTCTATATTTGATACATATCTCTATAAAATATGTAGGTACTGAATTTTAAAGTATTAAAATAAACAATTCGTCTGTGTTAAACAAACTTTAAATTCTTCTATACTATATTAGATGTTATCTAACAACCTCCAAGTATTTCATAAATTCCACTGGGACTGAACCCATAAAAACCTTCAAGATGTGAAGACGTTTAAACTATTTTATATGTGAATAAGTTGTTAGTCATTCACCCAACCTATTGTGACCGAGCCCTGGATCTAAATGCATTGCCATTGTAATAAAAATAACATTATTACAGTAAGCTTTATTTGTGCCCGTGGTGGATGCTGGTGCTATGGATTATGGGTATGAAGTGATTTTTTTAATACTTAATTTTTTAACAGCCTTTGAGTATATCATGCAAGTTATTTTGTAGCAAAACATTGCCGGCACTGTTGCCATTTTATTTCACGCTGTGTCCTCCAAACTTTGAGGGCTACTTCTCTAAAAGCTTCACTGTAAGCATTTAAGTTGTAAGACACACATATTTGGGTCACCCAGTTTTACTCTTTTGACTTACTACGCTAATGGGCGTTTCGTAGAAGAACACTTTACCAAAATACAGATTGGCCAAAATTTATGTGAGCCAACAAAAGGAATTATTTCGAGAAGCATTTCCATGGGTAGGTTTATTTGAATATATTTTTAGACTTTATTAATTGTGCTTTTGTTTGAAGTGATTTATTTAACTACCCTTATATAAACAGACGCCATAATAGTTAATAAATAGCACATATATAGGTAGACGTCACGCAATTTCCATTATGCTATATCACGCATCGAGAATTTATAGTAATATCACCTTTATTGTAATGGCGTTAGAACAGTGGTTCTAGTGTCAATGTTCATTTGAGCGAACCCGTTCGAACCGAACCATTCGGCAGACCCGACAAAAAGCATCGGGAATTTATAGCAATATCACCTTTATGTTATTTGTAATGGCGTTAGAACAGATTATGCCATTCGCCAGACCCAACAAAAAAGTTAGTGTCATTTTTTTTCCAGACGCTTCCTCAATATTATTGTCATTGACGGTAATAGAAAATTGAGTGATTCGTGTCCAAAAATTTGTACGTATGCAGTTCGCCGCACCACACCTCACCGTAAAATGTTCTATCGAAAATATATGGTCGTATATTAAAGACTGTTCAACTTTTTTGTTTCATGTCTAAATAAAACACGGTTCTAGTTGATTGACAAGAAGCCAGAAGCAAACAAATTTTGAATATAGCCGATATACTGAATTATTTGTTGGTTTAGGTTAAGTAAAGTTGAATTAGGTTTTCATTCTTGAATTCATGAATTTTGTCAAAATCGGCTATGAAAATGATCCACGAGCAACGAGTATTTTTTTAATCTCTGTGCTATAGAGATGACCGTATAGTATACGATCATCTTTCCGATAAGAAAGCTCACGGCGAACTGTGCTACGGTGAAATGTAATACGTACAATTTACATGTAACCCGAGTTATTAGAGTACTGAGAATTTTGTGTGTTATCCAATAGATTTAAGGCTACCTTATTATATTTGGGATTGTACTGTAACCTACTGTAACATTAAGCAACATACGCAAATAATAAAAAAAAACATTATGGATACGGAATATGTAGGTATCAGTTAAGATAAAACATATAATATAAACAACATATGACAGAGAGGACACCGGAAGAAGACGTATAAGAATGATTACAAGCAATACTGATTAAAATGAGTGGAAATTGGGCTTCATACTAAATATTATTATAAAGGTTTTTCTTATACGAGATAATTATTTTTTTTGTTAAAATATGATATAGGTATAATCAAATGCCTCTTTCCGACCATGTCCGAACCTGATAGGATCATATGGGCCTCCACAGAGTGGAGGTTTGTATTCACAGATTTTGTTTTTTACGAGAAATGGATGTCAGCCACTTGCTCAACCTATTAGGTCCATACCCTGACACACACAAATTGAAAAACAATATGTGTACTTGCCAGACCCAGGATTCGAACCTGCGACCCACGGCTTTATAGTCCAACGCTTATGCCGCGCGGCCACCGTGCCTCTTCTCTTGTCAAATCTCGTCAATTTCAAAAAAATGTAATCTCAATTTTCGTTCAGTGGTATCTATTCTATGAATTAATGCAAATGATAGAACATAATATTATTGCATAAATATTTAATCGACACTTACGCAATCAATGAGCAAGGAAAACATTCTCATAATAATATAACGGTAATGTACATACATACGGTGTGTTTATTGTTTATTTTTTTAAATTTAAAATGCATTTTAATCTTGATTTATCTTTAAATTCTCAAAGCTTTGAGACTTAGTATCTTCTTTCGTAGTTCCCATATTACAAAGTTGGTTTATTTATTAAAAAAGGACAAACAATGAACGACTTGGAGCTTTTTAAAACGAATCATATAGGCGTTCCTGATGCAATCAATTTCAGCACAATAAACACGAATGCAAAAAAAAAAAAACCATTTCCCCGAGCTTTGCGGCGGACAGACAATACTTTGTATTGGCAGCTTTTTCCCGCTTTAAACTTAATTTTGATTATTTTACGCATTTATAATGAAAAATTCATATTTTAACTAACTCGGTTATAACTTCTATAATTTTTATTAGCTACACACTCGTAGTCTCAGCAACATACCTACCCATTAAAAATCCTTTTTTTTTCGTTAAGGGGGGACATGCTCGTCGAAGGTCAAAATTGAGTTTTTATTGTATTTTAAAACCATGATCCTGAACACTCCTTAAACGTTGTAGATTATCTATTTATATAATTTTGAAGCCTTATTTTCCTTTATAGTTATTTTAAACATTTGATGACTGCATAAAGTATTTTTGTTACATAAAATAGTATTCTTTTAAACCTCTCGCTCTAATGTTTTAGAATATAGTCACATTTCGGTACATAACTGTGCAGTGGTGTTAAGATTTTTTATGTTTATTCTTTTTTAAACGCATTTATGAAACCATTAGTATAATTTATTACGAGATAATTTTTGTAAAATATTCACGATAAAAAATTATATTGATAATCTCTGTAATCTCAAATTTGACAAGAATTAGGCATTTTATTATTCAAAAAATCGGCAAGATTAACACATTTGAAGATAATTCTAAAGATATTTATTATAAGCTATGTCTTTGACCATTCAAGTGTGATAAACATCTTATGAATAATGATTGCTTTATAATAATTATTGACCTAAGAATAAGGTAGTGTTTTTTTGAAATACGCCATTTCTTTTGTCATTCCCTAGTGGTTAAGCTACAACATACGGCCGTAGCCATAAATTGACAAACTATAATTAAAGTAGGGAGTAAAATTATGTTAACGCGCGTGTTTGAACATGTACCTATCCGATTTTTTTTTATTTTTTTTTAAACGGTACATGTTCAAACACGCGCGTTAATATCATTTTACTCCCTACTTCAATTATAGTTTGTCAATTTATGGCTACGGCCGTATGTTGTAGCTTAACCACTGGGGAATGACAAAAGAAATGGCGTATTTCAAAAAAACACTACCTTATTCTTAGGTCAATAATTATTATAAAGCAATCATTATTCATAAAATGTTTATCACACTTGAATGGTCAAAGACATAGCTTATAATAAGTATCTTTAGAATTATCTTCAAATGTGTTAATCTTGCCGATTTTTTGAATAATAAAATGCCTAATTCTTGTCAAATTTGGGATCACAGAGATTATCAATATAATTTTTTATCGTGAATATTTTACAAAAATTATCTCGTAATAAATTATGCTAATGGTTTTATAAATGCGTTTAAAAATTAATAAATGTAAAAAAATTTAACACCACTGCACAGTTATGTACCGAAATATGACTATATTCTAAAACATTAGAGCGAGAGGTTTAAAAGAATACTATTTTATGTAACAAAAATACTTTATGCAGTCATCAAATGTTTAAAATAACTATAAAGGAAAATAAGGCTTCAAAATTATATAAATAGATTATCTACAACGTTTAAGGAGTGTCCAGGATCATGGTTTGAAAATACAATAAAAACTCAATTTTGACCTTCGACGAGCATGTCCCCCCTTAATGTGCAGGTTTTAGTTCGGGTATTGTGGGAGTAGGTTGGTGTATAGTGTCAATTACCCCGCTGTATATTATGGTCAGACAGGTTGCATAAGAGTGTATATATATTATATATGATATATACCGGTTTTTGTAAATGAAAACACTCGTGGACATTTAGATAGTTTATATTAATTTCATAAATAACGCAAATGTTACTTTACACTTCACATTGATAATTATACGTCAGTAGATAAAGGTGTTTAATGATTACATTGGTACTCGATCTTTTTACTTTTTAAATTTAAGAATCTACGTGTCTCGTAAGGTAAGTATATGAACTGTACGCAAGTCGCGTATATATTGAAATTATAAAATTTCCGACGTTTCCGTTGCGGTTTTGTCTATGCTCATTTTTAGAACATAGACATGTCAGTTGTATGAAGTTACATAAAACCTCTACACGGGTCCTAATAACTGAGGATCATGAGCCAGATGATTTGGCTATCTAATAGCATTCTCAACGGCTTGTCCCATTTTCTCTTGGCATTCTACAACACGCATAGTTATAGCTGCAGGCCAGAGCTTCATCATTATACTCAAAGCGGGGAATGTCTGGGTCTGGGTAATGTACCCGCAACCCAGGTTTTTACGAATTTAAATTGTCATATTGTGCTTTTTCGAATAAAAATTATACTTACTTATTTGAATCCAAGCAAAAAGGAACAGTATGTTCTCTTTTCACATTTCATGTTTTTCGATTTTAATCCTCGCTTATGAATAATGCAATATGTTGTATGAAAATTACTGAAGTAAAAAAAAATGTATCATTCAATTGCTAAGTGTATTTATTGCAAATGGTAAATCGTGTGTTTTAAGAAAACCGAATAATTCCAAACACATACCATACTATTATAACGATTCGGGTTCATAAAATGTATACATATTCCTACGGTACTTTTTAGTTTGCTCGCACGCCTTTACAAAGTCAACGTCGAAATATCAGTTTCACGGAGTAATTCCGATAATAATTCCAAAGTTATATCTGATTTCCGTATATTAATATAGTATTCTGTATACTTAGTAAATAATTGTGTATAATCTAACATTTTTAATGATTATAATGAATTGTATTGTATTTTAATTAATGTGTGTGAGTGGAAAACGTAGACCAATGCATTTGAAATCTGAATCCTTAGCAGAAACAACCTACTCCAAACCAACGCAAATTCCTATTTAGTTTGGCCTATGACCTGAATAATATTATTAAAATCCAGCATTGTTCTTCCAGCTTTTGTGTGTGTACCTTTCTGGCACCAGAAACGAGTACTATTCGAAATCACTCATATGGAAATGGTTTATATCTTCTTGAATAGCTGAGACTGCTTTTCAGTTATACTAATTTATGCTACTTGACTGGAGATCCTTACTTACTCATGATGCCTTAATACATTTTTGAATTATATTGCTTAAAATGAACCATATAAGTGCTGTTAAATTTAGTTTTTTTTTGTTTCTTGAATGAAATATTTTTTAATATGTGTACCAGTAGGTATTCGATTTTTTATTTTGAAAAATACAAATTATTTAAATTAACTACGTTAATATTAAAAAAATCCGAATGAATTAGATTATACGAAACCTTTACGAGAATGTTCCTTAGCCTCTACGATGGCTGAGCGGATCACGTCTTCAAATCCTGCGATTTAAAATTTCGTATGCTGTGTGCTTGCGTTTGGCCTGTTAAGATATTTTAAGTCCCGCTAACTATCTCGCCGAACTAAAAGTACTCTTTACAAGACACTTGTAAAGCCAGTGCTCACCTACGCATCGGAAACCTGGACATTAACTCTGCGAAATGAACGAGCCCTGAACATCTTCGAAAGAAAAATTCTCCGCCGTGAATGGCACCAATTGGAGGAGAAGATATAATGCTGAGCTTCACGGGCTGTACGAAGATTGCAGCGCAGTTCAATCAATTAAGATTGGGAGACTGCGATGGCTAGGTCATGTGCACCGTATGAATGACAATGAACCGGCAAAGAGAATGTTGCCCAGCAATCCAATAGGACGTAGAAGAAGAGGGAGGCCAAAGATTCGCTGGTTAGATGGAGCTGCCAGTGACTGCCGTATTCTGGGGGTACCAAATTGGAAAGCGGCCACACTAGATAGGGACAGGTGGAGGGAGCTGTTGGAGGAGGCCAGGACCCACACCAGGTTGTCGCGCCCCTGATGATGATGATGGTGTGTTTGCGTTTGTATTCAGTATATATTATAACTTATAGTTTCAACCATATTTCGTAAAAAAATGCGACCTCTGCAGTAGAAATCGGCCAAGATGCACATCAAATTAGTTGCTAGACATTTGCCCAATACGAGAATACCAAATACGGGAATTGAACCAGCGCCCACGGTTTTAGAGACAGACACTCTATGACTACTACATTCTTCTTTGCCATCGTGAAACGCAGTCACCTTCTGATCAACCAAGACATTCCACCCCCAACGGTCCTCTGTTTCTCTTAAGGCAGGGTGAAGGCTGCCCCCAGTAAGCTCCTTCATTTGGTCGCTCCAAAGTACCGACGCTCTTCGTCTGCTTCGACTTCTGTAGAGGCTACCGAAAATTACCATATTTTTATCCAAATACGAAAAAATATCCTATTTAATTGTTTTCAAACCTTGCATTTGCCAAAATTCTACTTGAACAAATCATATATAATATTATGTACCTATACTATACGAAGTAAGTTGATTAATATTTTATTTACAATCACAATGCGAATGTAATCGAATATTTATTTTGTATTAATACATTTTTGTAAGGACAAATTCATACCCCCGGAACAAATTTACACTATAATGATATTCAGATTGGTTGAAATTTATTAATCTGACTGTCAAAATGCATTGCATAATTCCATTATGCTGGTACAAAGTTGGATTGGATATTCTGATGAAGAATTTCTGAGTTGACTGCCTACATTATGTCAAACTTTCAAAGGAAGTCTTAGAATGATTCTAGCAAAAACGTTGACGAAAATTTTCTCTATACACACGAAGCCTAAATATATGAAAACTAAGCTGAAAAAATAAACTGTAAGTGATTCGTAGGAAACTTCAAATTTTTATCGCCAGGAACTGTTAAACCATATGATCAACACTAGAACTTGAGTTTTTTTAATGGAACTTAATGGTTAGCCGTTATTAATTATACACCCGATCCTCTTTTTGCACGGTTTCGAAATAACACAGTTTAAAAGAAGTACTAATTATTTTTTATTTACACTGATTTTTTTGCTTTAATACGGCTTAAAAAAACTAAAAAAATTAAAAATACGTACCTATGCATGTACATATTTATCAAAAATTTGCGTTGCAATGGACCGAACTCCACTGGTGCATACATATGTTGTCACCGGATGCCACCCAGACATACATACGTACATACATAGCGCCACTCTAGCCAGTAACTTCGGGTTCGATACGAGAGACGCGCCGCGTGCTTCGGCGTCAGCGTCGTTAAATATTTCCAGCAATGAGAGTGATTTTTCACCAGAGAAAAACAGTATCAGCACGTAAGTTGTCAAGTAACGAGACTGAATGAATATATTTCTCTATGCTAAATTTAATTTAAATCGAAAACCATTTATTTTTATGTATACATATTTTAATGTATAAATAATAAATAAATTCTATTTATTTTTGAGTTCAAGAATTTCGTATTTTGAATTGATTTTAAGTAATGGAACCTATCTACCATTTTTGTATGGGCACCTTATCTTTTTTTACACGGTTGTGTTTTGCACGGTAGTCTTTGGGACGTATCCCCCGTGCAAAAAGAGGATCGGGTGTACTTATATGTATATATAAGATAATCTCAAATAATTAATTAGTAATGCAGTACTTTAAAAAAAGTTCGGTACTGTTCGGTTATGAGGAATACAGCGGAAAACACATTTTGAAAATACCCGATATACTGGATTATTTGTTAGTTTGGGTTAGTTTAGGTTAGGTTGGGTTAGGTTAGGTTAGGTTTAGTTAGGTTAACCTCACAAATAATCCAGTATATCGGGTATTTTAAAAATGTTTTTTTCCGCTGTATTCCTCATTACCGAACAGTACCAAAAGTTCAAATAAAAAATCATTGTGACACAACATTTTTTCTAATGTTTGACTGGAAAAAATAGGGTGTAAAAGAAAGGAAAAGATTTTAGTCCAGTTGTTTGCTGATGCTATTACAATAATAATTCAAATTGTGGTTCACTGCGCACGATAACACTTTAGCGCCTAATGAAGCAGGTACGATCAGATATCCATCTCGTACTTCTGCTATATCTGAATGCGATTTCCTTAGATTTTTTTTACTCACCCTTCGCATAAACCGCCATATCTCGGAGACTTCTTTTGTTGCGAAAGCTGGGCCGGTAATGTGCGGCATTCAATTATTTATGGTATTTGGCTTCGGATTCCATCAACTTATCTCCCTTTCGTGAACGATCGCTTAACCTTTGTTACCCTGATACATATCCCGAAAATTCTTCAATTTTCCCTTTTTAAAAAGAATATTTTTCACGGGGTATATCCACACATCTACAATTCAGATAACCTTTTCTCAATGTGATATTAGCATGGAATACGTGAAAGATATAAGAAATCGGTTTTAACTATTAACTTGAGTATTCATATTACGTTGCGTTGAACTATTTTTTCGTATTGAATGATTTCTAAATGCATAGTATGTCAGGAAGTACGAGTCAATGCAAAATAAATAGATTTTTGATGCTCAAACATTTTTACCCGTCTTTTACTTGTAATATGTTCTTTCCTACCTTTACAACATATAAAGTATCTTATGCTGCCCTAATACTTTTATTTAATAATGCAAGATATAACGAACTTTATCTTTATTACAAAATAATTACAAGATAAAAAGAACTTTTTATATACAACGTTTTTAAATTTTCTGTTGAATTATTATGCTCAATATGCTCAAACTTGTACTTGATATGAAGTAAACAAAAAACAAACATACAAACAAACAAATATAGAATACTGAAATGTCATTTTGACATTTCATTTTGATTTCCATAGTAACGCACGTATATATTAATAATTCAGTTGCTAGGACCACCCCGTTAGCAACTCAATAATAGTTTTACTTTTTACGGATTTTTTTGAAATAACTTTCCATACAAAACAGAATTAACTGAAAATGAATTCAATTCTGCTAAAAGTATTAAAAGAGTGCATTTGCATCGTGTTCTGGTATATTCTAAAAGTTTCAAATGTCTAGCTAGTCGGGAAGTTAGTTAAAAATCGATTGCAAGATTTGTACTGGACAAACAACCACCGGACAAATAAGAATACGAGCTAATAAAAACGTTGTAAAATCAGAGCTTTTCGAAAGTATTTATTGTTATAATGAATGATTTATTAATTTTCTTTTCTTTATATTTATATGAGCAGATACCTTTTTCAATTTCATAACAAGAAAAACAATCGATATCTATACCCACCGTAGTAATCGGTCGCATTTAAATATAACAATGAAATTCTTTTTGTATAAAGATGTAACCCAATATATAGCTATATAATATATTCTAAAAGCAATAACTATGACTACCTACTATGTTGTATACTTCCGAATTCTCATGGTTACCTGAACTGTTGTATCTCTTTCCATAAAAATGGCACTTAGCACGCCAAACTGAAGTTATTGCTTTTAGCAATTTTTAAAGGGAGCTTTTACAGAAAGCTCTATTTGGAATTTCCTCCATTATCCTTAAAATTGGAGAACATACAATTAACTGTAATCGTAGATCGCTCATATCCTGGAAAACTTCCTAATACCTGAACTTGGGTGTGGCTTATGCCACCTATACCGACCTAATTATAAAACATAATAATGTATGCAAACCGTAGGAGGTGGAGATAAAAAGTGAAGTAAAATAAAACAAAGCTTTTTTCAAAGACAACCGTTGCCCGTTGTCGGCATTAAGAATTAACTATTATGTAATTAGAGCAGTGACGAAGACCCCATTTAATGCCTACCTTCTTGCACTATCTGTCAAAAGTTTAAAAAAATATGCCACATTCCGCCATCTCTTTTCTACGCTGTATTTTGTGGATTTATTTGCCGGTGAATTATGATGTTTTTTAGTATGGGCTGTATATCACGTGACCTCAGCGTGTCTATCCCAGTATATACAAAATGATGGGCTGGGATAGCTAAGCCTAAATCATTTTCCTATAATATTATAATCTATGGCTGCACGTTTGTCAAAAATTATTAATAAGATAATTAAAAAAAAATCTACGGGATTCACATATAAATATTGAACAAACATAATTTTGAAAACACTTCTGAAAAAATATACTATAACCAATAGAATAAATCTTTTTTGAAAAAAAAATACAACACCTAGCAGGAATCAAACCTGCATCTCTCAGGTTTCGCGCAAATGTATATAGACCACTAAGCTATAGGGCCAATAATTGAGTAGGTATGTGATAACCAGGCGTAAAAAACTACTGATGCTTCACACCACACGTAGGACCTCGTGATACGCTTTGTGATGCGGGGTGGATTGTTTTTGGAGGGGTCTTTGTTTGTGTTGTCGTCTAGCATTATTTCAATATGGATATCCACATGCGCATTCTTTGCCATTTACAAAATCCACCAACGGTTTGCTGTTTAAATAGATCAATATAAACTCTAGATAATTTATAAATACATTATTGCTCACATAATCTATTTTGTTATCTAAATAACAGCTAAGAATCTTAAATTTGATATAACCGTAATAAGTAATTAAATGAAAACATTGCTAAGATATCAATAAACCATAAATATTCATTAATTTCCTTTGAAATTCCGCAGAATATTAACATCTCACATCACCGCAACATTAAGTATTTATTATGTAAGCAATAATGTATTCGAAAGCTTTCCAAGCTACGTGTCGCGAGCTTTCGGGGAGTATGCTGCAAGATATTATTGCGAACAGTACCTAAATACTCTTCAACTATTTCCACTATATATATATATCTGTGTGTAATCTATGTCAATATCAAGAATTAAAAAAAATATATTTAAATTTCTTGACCAAAAATTACGAGTAGCTCTTTCAAGCCTCGAACTAGACATAAAAAGGTGTTCTCCAAAATTAGTGCAAGTTTGTCATTAAAACAATTAATTGCACGTCAATCATTTATATTTGTAATTATTTTTATTAAAACACAATAAAATAAATTTATAATAAACATTGGTAGTATTTTAATTATTTTAGAACATACCTGTCGACGTGCAATTCTCCTATTATGTTTTTATAACTTTTTTCTATATTCTGTTATGAAAAACAATGTATATCACAATACATTTTATTTCTATTTTTAAAGGAAAATATCTTTATATAATTGTTGGAAAAAGTATGTAGTTACCTACTGATAACTCCTTTTAGCGGGATACAATGTGAATATGCTCAGAGAGTCCTTCATTGTGCTTGAATCACACAGCTACTTAACAGTTACAGTGAAGAAAATACAGATATTCGATACCTCTGCGCAGAATTAGATTTATGTTGTAGATTTGTTAACACTTAGTATAGTATTAAGTGTATCACGTTGTTTTTCTTGTATTTTCACTAGTGTAGAATGTCGTGTCGCAAAAATATTTGAGAAGCACTGATGTATTCGACAGACCATTAATTATTGTAATGTTTAATTATTATTATCGAAATATAATATATTGTATAATCTATCAAAATTAATCGTTATTTATTGTTTCAATAAGAATACTTAAGTGCGCGCCGCGCCGAGCTGATATCCTCGGAATGACTAATGTAAATATAAAGTTTTTCTGCTGAAATATTCACGAAAATATTTTTTTTTTTCGTATATGCTCATCATCAGCATGGATTGGTTGTATGCTGAATGAGAGATACCTTCAATACATTCGGTCATATTGCCTTTTAATAATATACTTGACTTTTAGATGCCCCAATATTATGACAGGAGATATCGTTATTTACTCCCCGAGCTACATATCGAAGCCTAGTATAATGGCTGCTTTTTTGTTCATTCAATTATGTTTTGCTCTTTATGCGCTACACCCAACATGCACGTTTCAATTCCACGTTACGCTGGTATTTTAAAATATCTTTTATTTGCATAAGGATTATTTACATACATTGGTTGAACATCAACGATTTATAAGCACCTGTTAATGTTGGGTGCTACCGCTCATAGATATTTTAAGTATGCATACGCCCACGATGACCGAGCGACTAACGCGTCGGCTTATAAAGTCGTGGCTCCCAGGTTCGAATCATAGGTTTAGCAAATATTCATATTGTTTTTCAATGTGTGTTTGGAGTCGAGTATAGACCTAATAGATTGAGTAACTGGCATAGCTGGTAACTCTATTTCTCGGCAAAACAAAAATCTGTTAAAACAAACATCTACCCTGTGTAGGCCCATATGATCTTCTTAGAATCGGACATCGTCAAATATATATATATATATTACGTGCATGAGTAGGTACTAGAAGCATACATCGGTTGAATACTTTCTGTGATAATTGTGCACTATGTTCAACATCCCACCAATGAGTGTTTTTTTCTTAAATATATTCTAATATGGTGGAACAATTATTTAATCGTGAACTTTGGCAGATGCCATTTATTCCAGTGTGCACAGATCAAATTTGATTATGTATTGTAATAAATGTATTCCCTTCTGCTCTTACATATTGTAGCTTATTACATCGCTTTCTTTCGCTCGGCGTTGCTCCAACTAAGTACCTAATGTTTTCTGTCAAAACTATCGAACTTCACGCTAATGTGGTATGTTTATAGTTGTGCACATTGGATTACAACTGTCGCTTTAGGCGCAATGGAAAATCACCTTTAATAATACCATTTGGGTGTCCGAAAGCATCACATTGGGTTCGTGAAGTCTGACCAATGTATTTTTTATTACACACGTGACAATATTTACTGAATCAAAGTTTCACCAGTGTTGTTAAACTTTTCTAAAATTTATTTTAGTATAAGCTGTAAACCAATCTCAATATAACACAGGAAATAGAAATCACATACAGTGATTTTCAAGAACTGTAGAATACAATAAATAACTACAACTGTCTCAGGCAATTAATATAATAAATTAACAAAACCCGGCTGTCCCACAGTTGACGTTTGTATATTTATATTATGCTTGTTTTAGTAATATAAATTTAAAAAGCCAGCAGTGCCTTTGAAAAGGCTTTTATTGTGGATGGTTGGCTTGTAATGTTAGGCTTTCAATTATTTCTGGTATTTGGCCACGGCGAATTCCATCAGCAGTGTGACAGAGTGTTTTTCTCCTTGGTAAAGCAACGTAGGAACAAAATCTCTTTCGCAAACACAGCGATCCGGATCGAAATAACTAGATTCCGTTCCATACGGTGATTCTAGTGATGCACCTACATGAGTATCGGAAGTATTAATTATTGTTCGCATACCATTTCCAAAAATATGGTTAGATAGTCTCAGTTTTTAATTGGTAAATCGTCGTTTAATTAATGTAAGCCAGGTTGCACATATAAACTTGTCTCGACGTTAAATCGTTCGATGTCATTTTGCTGGTATTCACATCATCATCAGCCGGGGTCAATCCACTGCTGGATGAAAGCCTCCCCAAGCTTTCTCCAACTCTCTCGGTCCTGTGTTGTTCGCTGCCACGTATTTCCGCCGAACTTTACCAGTTCGTCAATCCAGCGGCTTTTAAGGTGACCCTGTGGCCGTTTCGTACCCCTTGGGTACCACTGGATGACGGCATTTGTCCAGCGGCCGTCCTTTCAGCGAGCAATGTGCCCCGCCCATCTCCATTTCAGCTGTTTGGCAACGTCCATTACATCGCGTACTCTTGTCTGCTTCCTAACCCATTCGTTCCTCTTACGGTCCTTTCGCGTGATGCCCAACATGCACCTCTCTCTGGTATTCACATAATATAATAATTATGTTACTTAATGTACCTCAGCGCACATCATCCACACAACCATTTTCAGTGAATAGCGCGTATTCTGTCATATGTAACATATTTGGAAGCATGTAGCAGTTCAAAAAGTCGCCAGTACTATGCCACATAGACTCCATATTAATAAATTAATACTATCGACCAAAGCTACTTGATGAAATTTGAATTTAAATTCTAATGGATTTAGATTTAATTTAGTACACATGATCACCACGTCATCCCGGGGGGTATGTTAGTATCAAATCACGAGAACTAAAAAAAATTCAAATATGAAATGGCGGCAATTATAATTAAATGACATTTCAAGTTACAAAATATCCTTCCAGCAATTGGAACACTGCGATTCGCATATTTCTAATTGTCAATTAATATACCCAATATTTCCACCTTCTTATTTTCTTAAACGCACATTCATAATCTCTGATTCTTTGTTGGATGTAAAATGACGTTTATCCGTTTTGACAGGTGGTCGTTTTGTATCAATATCGCGTCTGTGTGTGCGAGAGAGACTTATATTACAAGTAGTTAGCATTAATAATTTATGAGTATGTTTATGTCGAGTCAAAATTCAGTGTGCATTGCACCTAAGTACTGCTTAGTTGACCGCAGTAGCGAAGTGTGGAGATAGGTGGTTACGACTCGACATAAATATTGCACACTAAACTTTGTCAGTCATACTTATTTGTTTTTATTGTACTAAGACTACTACGATTTACAGATAGTGTTGGTTCATTTTTAAATCAATTAAACCCTGCCTAAACCAAACCATAATAGTTCTGGTATATTTTGGTTTCTGGTATAATAGATATAAAATATTATTCTATCTATGAAATATCCAAAGTTATGTATGATTTAATTGCAAAATTTTAGATATTCAAGTATTTTTTGACTATTATATATTATGGCTTGGTTTTCGCAGGGTTTAATTAAATTTTAAAAACTAACCAACACCATCTGTAAATTGTAGTCTTATTTAAATGAAAACAAATACCTATGACAAGTTTAATGTACATTATTAATTTGTGGTGGATCTTAACAGCCAACCTCCACCCTTCGCCACTGGTTGACAGTATACTTACAATTGTACGTACTGTAACATAATCGCATGTGTAATACTACATACACTGGCGCAATCACGTCTACATCTAAGAAAAGCATCCTTAGGACATCTAATGAAATTTCGGTGCCGTCTACGCTGGAAATAATGGTGAGTTGAGCGAGACAAATCGCCTGATTGGAGATTTACAAACTACAAGGATTATTGGAGGCGCTTATTTTAGTGTCCATCTTAAACAAGTGAATACAATATGCACGCTGCGGGTGTAGGACGATTTGGCGCCGGAACAACTGGACGCCACGCCATTCAGAAATAAATAGACGTTAGGTACTTATAGGTACTTTAAAAAAATATATTTAATAATATTATTTATATATACATGATTATATTATGATTTAATAGTTGGTGAGAATTTAAACATGCAGACGTAAATAATGACTAAATCGTGCATATGTTTATGTTCGAACGAAAAAAGAGTTTTTTTTATTTTATATGAAAAAGGCATGGTAATTCTCAATCCGCAATAAAAAAAAAACACTATGTTTAGAGTAAAATGAATTAAAACAACTAAGTAGTAGATAGAAACTGATTAAAATTCCTCGTCTACATTCTGTATACGTGTGCGGCGTCCAATTGACTTGGCGTCCAGTTGTCCCATTCCCACGCTGCGCACTGCAAAACGCTGTCACCGAGGCCTTGCGCTTAGGAATGGACATTCTAAAAAAGAGAATTAAATACTATACCATATCCAACATAAGCGAATATAGCGCGATGTTCCGGAATGCTTATATGAAAATATCTCTATCAAATGCGTAGAAATAGAGTCTAGCTACCATCGTCGTGCGGATACAATAAATATTTCTCTTTGCTGTGTCTAGCTCTTTTTGTGTTGATTGTAAAAAGAGATGGTGTAATCAAAACAGAGAAAACTTTTCTTTCGCTCTTTGAAAAATGTATTCACAGTCAGATCCTTCATGCTACGTCGATATTTACTGGTACCATAGTATTTAGAGTTACCCAATTTATATAGACAGCAGATGATATTGTTTCATTCGAAATTTGAATGTGGAAACTTAGTGTATTTAAAAACGTAAGTATCCACGTGGTCAAAATATTTTTATTTTTGCAACGAAATATCTAAAAAGGTTTTTACACTGTAGCATTATATCTATACGATGATACAAAATGGGCGAGGGGATTGGGATAAGGCTTCGAAACCCGCAAAGAATAAATGGACTGATTACATTTTCGAAATGAATCTTGATTTTAATTTAGTTATGGGTAGATTACTATATTATAATATAATACGGGTGTGGTATTCACCGTCGCTACTCAACTGCCAAAAAATGGTTATCTCATAGGGATTGAAAATACCAATATCCGGTATTCATGAAATAAAGGAAAAAACAGAAGTATCTCCCAATAAATAGCAAAAATATCTCAATACGTACATATTATAGGTATGATATGTAAACTTTTAAAAATAGATAAAGGCAGGATATGGTAGAGATGCTGATATTTACATTCAGTGGCGAAGGATGTGTGCAATATTTATGGCGGATCTTAACAGCCTACCTCCACCCATCGCCACTGTTACATATATATAGTAGTTAAACTATTGGCACTTTCTTGATTACACAAACGAACAGTATTTAACCGGGATTTCAGTTATATCTACTTAAAATAGACCTGACAACTTCTAAACCCCGCGAGCGACTGGCGAAAATATTTGGATAAATTTAAAATTACGGAAGTAGGTACCTCCCCACCTTTAATGCAAATGTATTTCGCAAATCTGCACGTGTAATTACTGGTTACCAAGGAAGCCAAAAAGCAACGGAAGTAAACCAAACACTGCGTTACCCGACAAATAAATTACAGCCCTGTCAAACTGTTAATGTTATATAATACATTTTCTTTCCACTTTCAGTACTGAATATATCGGTATTGTCTGATTTTGAAATACCGGCAATCCCTACTCTCTCAGACAACCGCTTCATACAACTTGAAGTACCCAACTGATAGGACGATATTAGACTAGAGAAATTTAATTGAATTAATTTTTAATCTACAAGTACTTCGAATAATATCTTTGTCTTCAAATATATTAGTATAAATATCCGTACGATTGTATATTTTTCAGTTGAAAATATCTTATCGAAACTGGCCTGATCATTATTAAATTAATTTGAGGAACTACATTAATTGACCCTGTTGAATTCTATGATGTTCATGCGGGCTTCCAGTGTAGGTTGTATTCGATGAATTTAATTTTTTTCGAAAAATAGATGTTTGTCACCTCTTTTTAAAATGTCAAATCCTTACGGAGGTTGGCCATCATCAGGGCGATATTTGTTTTATATGCTAGCCGAATGTTTTATTTGTACTCGTACTCATCACGGAGGTTCTTGACCACGAACAGTGGCGTCTTTTTCTGCTACATTTAGCGTTGACTTTGACTTTGTACTGTAGCTTTACTTTTGTCCTCTCATAATGTCGCCGAAGAGAACTTCTCGATCCATTCCCATTCGATTGAGAACGTCAACATTTGTCACCCGGCCAGTCTAAGGAATTTTGAGGAGACGTGTATACAGCCACATCACGAAAGCCTTAACTCTTAGTTTACCGTCCATACCATAGAATGGATAAAACATAACAGCGAACCGCAGTTTCAGACTACATGTTAGCCCACAGAATAGATAATAAATATAATTCTGGTAGGCTATATTTCTACCAATACAGTAAATTTTGACGCAGGGTTTTGAATGTGTGAGTGTCCTACGAAAATAAACCACGCATTATAGACGTGCAATAGTGTATGTAATACACCAATATTAAATAAGCAGTTGTTAGTATTCGACGTATGATGTATTCTTGACACGTGTTTAAATTTATCTCGTATTCTTCCTTACTCGAGATCGGTTGCCTGCTTCTCCTTACCCGTTTGGTATTTCAGTTCCCATTATTTCTTAGTTCCTTGTGTTAGCCACATGCTCGATCTATAAATACATATCAACTCTGGATCCAAACACGCATACTCTACAAGTTGTGATTTTTCCAGACCCGAGAATCATGATATTGAATACGTGTATTAATTAAGGCGCTAAGTACCAAAAAAATAAAAACTGACATTTTTATAGAAAAATGTTCTACATACCAACGCCAATAACTTCAACTATGGTCTAAGTGCCTCAAGCAAGTCAAAAAAATACAGCAAAATAATTAAACCTGTCGACGTTGTAAGTCCGTTCGCGTGTTTTATTTATAATGGTGTAAGTAGTACTGCAGTGGTCAACGGCATTCTATATAAAATAGCTGACGATGGTGTGTTGACACTTGCGAGTTCTTAATACCTAAAATTATAGAAGTTGCCGTGATTGCTTCATACTGTAAAACTACATTTTTCAAAAGGTCTGCTTCATGAAATTTTACTGCAATGACTCGGTATTTTGTAACTACAGGCAATACTACTTTTTGGTACTTAGAGCCTTATTTAATACATGTATTCAATTATTATGATCCGACACATTACCATGTGGAATGCATACTACATATTATTGTCTATATTGTGACCTCCAATTGTGCCTAACGCGTAAAATGTTCATCAATGGATCATTAATGTTTTTAGATATAATTAGATATCCGATATCCGAAAACTACGTGTAACGTAACATGGCATGGAAATATGCATGTTGGACATAACGATGAAAGACCAAGAAGAAACCAAGAGTACGCGATATGACACATGCCTGGCAATGCGCCGAAATACCACTCGGCGAATGGACAGTCTTTGGATAAATTCTCTCATACAATAGTAACCTAGCGAGAATAAACGACCACAGCGATACCCTAAATTTCTAAAATAAACTCATAAAGCTCGGCAGATATGTGTGACGCTGAAGAATTGGGGATTGAAAAGAGTGGAGGAAGCTAAAGAAGGCACTTATCCAGCAGTCGATCGAACCTGATAATAATGGTTGTGTTTTATCTCAGTTAATGTTACATTAACGTTAAAATATTTGTTTTAATAAAATTTTGTGTTATATAATCCCAATCAATAATGTTGGGTGCAAAATAAACCTTGTACCCTCGCTGTTAAGTTTTACTTAGTCCGCCTCTGGGTAGCAAACCCCTTTCGAAGAGTTTAATTTATTTCTATCAATGGTGAAAAACATCGTTCGCTTTCCCAAGCGAAACGCAAAAACACACGCACATTTTTCGCCATAGACAATTCTCCCGCGCCTTTTCCTAATGGCGGCCATTTTCAACGAACAAACAACGCTCACTAATGGCGGGAGATAAAGCAAAGTTTTGCTGTTGTTCATTCATTTTGCCGGGAAACGTAACGAATTCGGCATATAAGATAATCGGCGATACAATCCGACAGAGTAGTTTAGCCATCTTGTATTTATTTATTCGACGGTGCCGCCATCTGTAGGGGGCGATTTGTCTCAACTCGAGTTAACAGTTTGTAACTTTTCTTGCTCGGGAGATGGGAATACTTGGAACCAATGGGCGCTATTATCACTTCTCATTGAAAAACTTCTGGGATTTTCTTTGTAACAGATTTACTTTTTAGCTTCGCTAAGAACTAACTATTTACTAATAAATCAATGATGTATGAACATAGGTACTAGAAGATTACACGAAGACTTAATGCTTCAATATGTAGGTGTATACTTATATTAACTATCTCAATGAATAATTCACGAGATTTAAGAATGTCACATTCTTTATAATATTGAATATACATAATTTGAAAACACTTCAAATTTACCTAGGTTCTAGAAGAAATCTGTTTATGAAAAAAATATGACGCCTGATGAGACTTGACCCAGTAACCACGGGATTCACGCCATATGTGCTTTACTAATTAAGCTACGAGTACTCTATCCACTTGCGTTGAAATTAACTAGTAGTTTTGGTATGAAGTGCTTATTAAATTTAATAACCATTTGCGGGGGTGTATTCTACACACAAGGCCGCTCAGCCGCTACGACAGCTAACCTAGGGTAGGTTTGTATCAAAGTATTAGCACTTATTGTAACAATTAAAATAATTTAGTTGTAATTGTTGCAATAAGTGCTATATTTTAACGCACCTCTCTTGGCTGTGGTAAAATTTAGAGCGAGATAGACAGTTTTTACTGTTTAGACGGCTAACTTATTGTAACAATTATAATACCTCAATACAAATATGTAATAAATAATACTACTTTAGTACTTTAGCGGTCGACAATCGCCTTGTGTATAGAATAGACCCGATGGTATTGAATGGCAAGTAATGCAATGTGAGGTGAGGTTTCATACACAGAAATTACACGTTTGAATATTATTTTACGTATAAATAAGTATTTTATAATGGAGCTTTTTTTTAATGTGTTGTATGATACTGTATTCATCACATATTAATATATATTTAGTTAAGACCAGTTCCATCATCTTCAAAGGTATAGTTAACTGGTGATAATGTCCCTTTGAAGCGGACGAAATCAATCCTGACTAATATTAAAGTAAGTGGAACCAGTAATACATCTATTGTGTTTTTAATACAATGCATTTCCAAGGCTTTACAGTTGACATCATTAAAGCAAAAACACATATTATATTATATTCGTCACCTCAATACTACAACTAGATACCTCTGATTTTTGGTCATTGCTGGGAAAATGAAATTTAAACTTTACTCGATTAACATAAATCTTGGCTATAATTAATATTTAAAATAAAAATGGAAAACTGTGCTTGATTACTTGGGAACAATTAAATAATTTTCAATTGTATGAAAAAATATTGTAGACAACATATTATTTTATGTATTTAATGCATTTATGGTTTTAAAGTTATGTAATGTTTTCAAACACAAAATTAATACAGTTCCCATTAACTTCTGACTTAACTGGTTGTATCATTTTGTAGAGAAGGAATGTAGAATCATATGCAATAGCTATCTCAAAAATAGCGAAAATCAAGTTTTCTAGTTCTAGTATTAGGGTGATGATATTTATGTATACCTATATATTATTATATTAAACGTAACGTGCTTTATGTATTTATATGTTATATTTGATTATCAATGTAACCTTGCAGTATTTTTACGCACTGGCTGATTTCAAGGATCCCTATGATATAAAATTAATTATCTTATTGTAATTTTCCAAATACGTGCATTCTAACTTTTGTTTATTTTCTTATAAATTACATATTTTTGTATGATTTATTAATTTTATGTGATTTGAAAATTTTCTTTTTTTCTTTCGACAATGTCCGATCCTAATAGGATCATATGGGCCTCCACCAATGACATTATTAACGGACAACCAATGACATTAATATGGATGAAGCATCTGGAAAAAAAATGACACTCACTTTTTTTGTCGGGTCTGCCGAATGGCATAATCTGTTCTAACGCCATTGCAATAAAGGTGATATTGCTATAAATTCCCGAAACCTTTTGTCGGGTCTGCCTGATGGTTATCGTCCATTAATAATGTCATTGCGGACAACGCACTCATTACAGTAGCTAGAAAGTAAATTGGCGCATAGCGACATTCGCACATGAATAGGTAGACGTCACGCAATTTCCATTATGCGATATCACGCATCGGGAATTTATAGCAATATCACCTTTATTGTAATGGCGTTAGAACAAGTGTTTCTAGTGTCAATGTTCATTTGAGCGAATCCGTTCGAACCGAACCATACGGCAAACCCGACAAAAAGCATCGGGAATTTATAGCAATATCACCTGTATTGTAAATGGCGTTAGAACAGATTATGTCATTCGGCAGACCCAACAAAAAAGTGAGTGTCATTTTTTTTCCCAGATGCTTCGTCCATATTAATGTCATTCAGAAATCTATGTCAGTCACTTGCTCAATGTTTGGAGGCCCCTTTTAAATATTTTACGTCAAATGAAATCGCCACCGATAATACGTACCATCCAGTAACTTCACTAACAAAACTGTATATAAATACTAGGTAAGTATTATGATAATCCCGAAATAGATATAGAAACATTAGCCATCCTGCCAGCAACTAGTGCAGTAAGATGTCGTCAAGAAACTTTGATATGCGATCGTTTCTCCGGAGGATTGTCTTGAACGTAGGAAAATGACATCGCCCACATAAGAATGGCTTTAGTTCAATGAGGTTACTGGAGTGAACAATAATAATAATGTAAGTTAACAGACACTTGCTTTCACAACAAACATCATAATATGAATAAACCAATAAGTGACTATGTCTAAAGATAGAGAATACCTAATATACAATATTTTATACCAGATGACAGTGCCATCTATCAACATTCCTTTATTTTTGTGTTAGTGTACTTTTCAAATTTAGGATTTGTTGAGATTATTTGTATGACTAAATACAAATGGGACACCTATATTTTACTATTATTTGTCAATAAATATATATATATAAGAATGGATACATAAATAATATATAATACTAGTTCAAATTGCACTGGCGCGCACACAAAAGGATTCATGGTTCATGACTGAGGATCGTAACTCAAATGTGTTGGCTGTCGAACTTTCAGTTCTTTGTCAGCCTTCTCAACGGGTTGGCTCCACTCCTCTCGGCATTCTACGATTCGCAAAGCATGTATCAGTGGAAAACTCGTGGCACTCACGAATTGGTGCCACAATCTGAGCTGCATCCTATATTTGCTTTAATATTCTCACTGGACATGTCTAAAAACAAAAACAAGGCGGCGCGGATGACACAAACGGACACGTCTTAACTCATTTAGTTCTAACACCGCGACTGGCACGTTTGGAGTAGTTGGCCATTATATATAATTAACATGTTATTTAAATGTGGTAATTAAAAGGTCGGCAGTAAATGTGTTAAAAATTATTATGCGATAGGTCTCAGTAACTCATATTTGAGCACCTGTAATTATAGCTGTCATTCATCGGAAGAGTCAAAGTGCGGACTGTCTGGGTACGAATAATCTACACAGAAAATTGCGGTGGTTTGGGTTGAATCATCGAGAAGCTATAAGTAGTATTCAAGCTAAATGCGGAAGTCAGTAGCACCTGCAGGCCTATGTTATAACTGGTGATATGAAGTCACCCGACGACATGACGTAATTGTGACGTAAGCCAATACACGCTCTAGGCAAGCCGCCCAACGCATACTGCTCACCATAGATATTATTATGCTGAAACACCTATTTGTGTATGGGGACAATGGATAACGCCAGTATTTTAGTAGCGTTATTTTCTCGAACGCTATTATCAGGTAGTACGTCACAATGAATTCATATGACGTCATGTCGACCGGGCGACTTCAACTCGCAAGTTCTAACATAACGCCCCTGATCGTTGATTTTGACACCGCCCCACACTTTTAATAAATCAATAATATATTAATATGGACACCCCACACCATTTTTTTCTGTTTGCACTATGAACTATTACCGAATTGGAAAAATGTCGCAACATTAGGAGGAATGTTACCTTTAATCTAAATTCACGGCATAGGGTCATATCGTGGGCTATGATCTTGAGTGAGTAATCTGTTTGCCACACCTTTCACCCGTAGTATAATACGATTTCCGATGTAGAGTTACCAACCGATAGGTGTGAAATACAACTGAAATTATTAAGTGTGTATAATATGGTATGTATACATTGATATACTACTAGATGAGAAGTTCCGATACAAGTGTCATTTTAAAAATTTACCACAGAAGAAGCTATTATGAATATCGTCTTATAATATTTCCTTGTAGGTATACTGCGTTAAGACCGTTAACATGGATTCCCGAATTTCACCCGTATTGCACTGGCTGTAAAACTAAATTTGCGTATTTGGAACAGTGACCCTAAGGGTGTCTGCAACCCAAAGCTTGCAAGCTACCAAAAATTCATGTCTGAGCGGACAGAGAAAGTCGTCATGCGCTGACTATTAGTTAGAGTAAGATGCAAGCTAGATCGGGCTTACTCATAATTATTGCCAGGTCGTTTTCGAGACAAATATTAAGTGAGCTTATATCGAGTTAAGTCCGCTGATATTAAAACAATAAGTTTTAGCACTGGCCGAGTCGCTGAAAATCGGGCTTCATTTTAAGAAGCATATGATTCATCCAATCGTATATCAATGTATGTATATGGAATCGATGACTGCAATGGTTTTGCTTTTTCTAATCAAGCGTTGCTTCTTCAACACTTCTTCATCCTGTTCTAGTTGCATTTATAATGTTCGAAACTTTGTTTTTTAACGTAGGTAATAGGTTCTTGGGTTACCACCGCGTGTTCTTCTTCCTTCTTTCCTCGACATTTCGGTATCATTGCAGAGGTAATTATCACGAGATATGTGTTATGATGAAGTGTGCAAACGTCGCTCTAAGAATGTGTCAAAAGGAATCCGATTAGCTAGGAGCAAACGTTGCTCAGAGTAATGTGCCAATCGTTACGACCAGACATACCAAATCGAATATTGGATTTTACTGACAATCCTGGAAGCCATGACTTTTTTAACCATAACCCATTATCCTTATTCGTCGGCGTCGATGAAAGAAGGAAAAAGTACACGCGTTGGAAACCTAAGAATCTATTACGCTAGTTGCACTTGTCTTTCATTTTCTTTTTGTTTCACTATGGTTTTCCTGGATTTATACCAAATAGGTCAATCTCTTCGGTAGACGGTACCTCCGATGAGGAGGAAGATTGACTTCTACATTATCCGGTTTAGGTTGCAGTGTTCAAACATGTTTAAATATGAGTTCATGTGTATATAGTTTTCCGGGGGGGTCTAAAGTTTAGTTAGGCTTTAACCCCCCCCCGGTGGCTGGGGCCAGGAATAAACTGGTGTTGCCCGCCCGTCTTTTCCTTATGGTTGGTGATTTATCAGTGGAATCTTAGACTGATTACGCATCCATTGCAATTAATTGACCGGGTTATTCCTACCCACCATAGTTAGCACATTCTGCCAGATCTGGCATGTTGACCTGGTCGCACGTCCCTGTTATGTGGAAACCTGCACAACTTTCGAACATGCTGTGTAACCAATTTCTAACACATGTGTCTCTCCCGTTCTTATCACACACCCCTACCTTACCGCGCCTCAGCGCTTCTAAAGCCGAGTAATTTTAACCAGCTCATGCTTTGCGAACTTAGCTTTTGCCTAAAAACTTTGATGCTAATAGTTAACACTTCGCTTGCTGCTGCAACCATTTGGTGGCAATTTTATCTACGAGTCCTTGCTACCTGTTGCACACACTTATTCGTATATGCATAGACTTACTGAGCGAGTCGAGTCATGTTGCCGATTTTATGTTGTCAACTCGAGTCAGGATACTATCTAGTACCTACTTAACATCACTTGTTATAGAAACCAATGGCGTATGGTCAGTAGATGCTGTAGATGCGGAGCATTCCCAGAAATAGTATATAATAATATTATCTATTCATTACACAATTATATGGTAAATCTTACCTAAGTATACATTTTGGTTCTATATTACATTGCATGAGACTTCCACGTTTGTCTATATTACAAATATTACATACATTAATATAATAAACTATTTCCTTTGTTCAACGAATAATAATAATTCACAAGATTTGATAATATAACATCCTGTGTATTGAACAATATATTATCAAGAAATTTGAAGCATTTCATGCAAGAGCTACTAGATATTTTTTTTGTAATTAAGTAGGATGCCCGTGGGTATATTGGAAAAGCACACCGGCTCGAATCCAGTGGTTACAGGTTCAAGTCGTGGTGTCGTATTTTTTTTTTTTTTTACTAAAAAAGATTTTTTCTAGTGGATATATATGCATGAGATGTTTTCAAATTATGTACGTTTAGTACATAAATATATCGCAGGGTTACCACTCAGCAATGCCATGCAGGATTATAATTCATCGGCTCCTTGCCTGGATTCTGTTAGTTACAAACCCTAAGTAGATAATAGGTACATGGTGCATGGGTAGGTATTGTTGGCGCTTTTTCAGTGGACGGTTTACTGGAGGATACTGGTTTCTGGATAACGGATCTAGGGGGGGTTAGCCAGGATGCCAGACACTGACCTTTTTATGTTGAGAGGGCTGGCGCGCGCTGAAGCTGGTTCGGTGTTCACGCACTCACGGTTTCACTTGGTTTTAGGATGAATTATGATGAAAAGTTCAGGATGGATGATAGACGCGACGTTCGCTCAAACCGTATCAGATTTAGCTCAACGAAGGTCAAACATATGCGTTTTGAATCACTCTGTGGTTAACGACGGCTAAGCTAAAAAAAGCCCGTACATGACCGCTTTCTTGATGTCACTCGAGGTAACTGAATGATATTCAATCATGGTCGGATGATGACCCGCAATTGCTGGTTGTCTTGTGACACTAATAAATAAGGATGTGAGGATAAAGGAATGACGGCCACCATTTTTGGTCCAACCAGGTATATTATGTATTTTTCCAACAGAATCTCTTCAAATAAAAGCCACCACACGCCACTGATAGATACCTCAATACATTTTCATATAAGAACTATTTATTTAGCACTTTTTATCTACCTTGTGATACTAAGGTCTTCCAATGTGTTCTGTGTTTTGTTATAATTATATCGTATTTTGAATAGGTTTTAAACATACCCCTCATCTATGCGATATCATAATATTTGTATTATTTATAGTATGTGAGTATTTCAAATATGAAGTTGTTTATTTGTCATGGAAATATTTTTGTTATCATATCTCCACGTAAATAAATACCGGACCACTCGTTTTGTTTCCCATTATCTTACTATAATACCAAACTATACATTCGACTGCGATATTTCTCCGAGGCTATGGGATGAGGATTTTTATAGGGCCGTATTTTTGCTATTCATTTTATGAGTATAAATATTATATAATATTTCAAACAACTTCCAGATGAGCTTCAATATTCAGTCACTTAGCTACTTAGCACATGGTTCGGGGAATAGAGGTAAATTACTCAAGCGGGTTAAAAGTAAAAATTTTAGGCTACAATATGGTCCCAAATAATACAAATAAATGTACTTATATAAAATCTAATATATAAAAATTAATCTTTGTGTGTTTGTGTGTTTGTGTGTTTGTTTGTTCGTATTTAATGCGCAGCCATACCGTTCATCCGATTGCGATAAAACTTTGTAAACTTATTGCTTGCACCTGCGGGAAGAGTATAGGCTATACTAATATATAAAAATGAATGTCTGTCTGGCTGTATGTCTGTCTGTCTGTGTGTCTGTCCCGTATGCGTTCCTATACCATTCATCCGATTGCAATGAAATTTTGGTAAGTGGTTGTATGCACACCCATGAAGGTTTTTGAATTAGAAAAATTATCATCTTCTTCTTCATCTTCATTCTATCTTCTTTTATTCGTATGGTTCCTATACCATTCATCCGATTGCAATGAAACCTTCGTCAGTTGTTGTGTTAACACCCGCAAAGGTTTCTGAAATAGTACAACTATCTTCTTCTTCTTCTTCTTCTTCATTTTATCTTCTTTTATTCGTATGGTCCCCATACCATTCATCCGATTGCAATAAAACCTTAGTCAGTTGTTGTGTTAACACCCGCAAAGGTTTCTGAAATAGTACAACTATCTTCTTCTTCTTCTTCATCATCATTTTATCTTCTTTTATTCGTATGGTCCCCATACCATTCATCCGATTGCAATAAAACCTTCGTCAGTTGTTGTGTTAACACCCGCAAAGGTTTCTGAAATAGTACAACTATCTTCTTCTTCTTCTTCTTCTTCATTTTATCTTCTTTTATTCGTATGGTCCCTATACCATTCATCCGATTGCAATAAAACTTTCGTCAGTTGTTGTGGTAACACCCGTAATGGTTTTTGAATTAGTACAACCATCTTCTTCTTCTTCTTTTTCTTCTATTCTATATTCTTCTATTCGTATGCGTTCCTATTCCATTCATCCGATTGCAATAAAATTTTCGTCAATAATTGTGCCAACACCCGCGAAGGTTTCTGAATTAGTACAACCATCTTCTTCTTCTTCTTCTTCTTCATTCTATCTTCTTTTATTCGTATGGTCCCTATACCATTCATCCAATTGCGATGAAACCTTCGTCAGTTATTGTGGTAACACCCGCAATGGTTTTTGAATTAGTACAACTATCTTCTTCTTCTTCCTTGGTTCCTATACCATTCATCCGATTGCAATGAAATTTTGGTAAGTGGTTGTATGCACATCCATGAGGTTTCGGAATTAGAAAAATCATCATCTTCTTCCTCTTCTTCATTCTATCTTCTTCTATTCGTATGCGTTCTTATACCATTCATCCAATTGCGATGAAAATTTGACCAGTTGTTGTGCGCAAGCCCGCGAAGGTTTCTGAATTAGTACAACCATCTTCTTCTATTCGTATGCGTTCCTATACCATTCATCCGATTGCAAGGAAACTTTGGTGAGTTGTCGTGCGCACGCCTGCGAAGGTTTCTGAATTAGTAAAACCATCATCTTCTTCTATTCGAATGCGTACCTACACCATTCATCCGATTGCAATGAAACTTTGGTGAGTTGTCGTGCGCATGCCCACAAAGATTTCTGAATTAGAAAATCATCTTCTACTTCTATTCTTATGCGTTCCTATACCATTCATCCGATTGCAATGACATTTTGATCAAGTGTTGTGCCCTTGCCCGCGAAGGTTTTTGAATTAGTACAACCATCATCTTCTTCTTCTATTCGTATGCGTTCCTATACCATTAATCCGATTGCAATGAAACTTTGGTGAGTTGTCCTGCGCATGCCCACGAAGATTTCTGATTTAGAAAATCATCTTCTTCTAATATTCGTATGCGTTCCTATACCATTCATCCGATTGCGATGAAACTTTTGTCAGTTGTTGTGCGCACACTTGCGAAGGTTTCTAAATTATTATTATATAAAATACAAAGTTTGTTGTTTGTTTGTTCCATCCAATTTTGATTTTTTTTTACTACATATTAATAATATTAATAACGTTTTCATATTTTGGATTCGATTTTAATTTAGTGTTCTTATGTTTGACCTTTACTCCTATTAGAATTATTTTCATATTGGCATATTGTATTACACAGATATTTTAATATTAAAAAAATAATTAACTCTTATTATTTTTCAAATATCTAAGATAAATATAACCACGAAGTGACCCTGTGCGAAGCCGGGTACTTCAGCTAGTAGTATTATATAAAATGGAACATAAACACATTTTTTTAAATTGGTTTTGGTGTAATACTGGTTAAATATCGTATCATATTTATTATTGAAAAATAATTTTAATATGGAAGGTAAGTTTTGTTGTAAGAAATTAATGAATTAAAAATTAGTTATCTATTGGACAGTACTTCACCGCCTACCACGCGCTGTTCTTTTTGTTTATTGCAATATGCTAAATTATTTCTTGGTCTTCAAATAGGTATACTTAGAGCGCAATGCAGAATCATACTTATGAACGTCATATCAGTCGCCTATCTTTAGGATGCCACTATTGGAAACTTAGATTGCGTTGGCTACAGTACCTATACATATTAATACGTCATATAGCAAGTAGTAAATCTACGAAAAAGGGCAGTGACACAGAATGAAACCTTTTAAAATACGGTCAAGACACCCCTAACTAAGTGGATTTAAATTGGCAACTCTGGATGATATTTATTGCTAAGTTAATCCATATTATTCTGCATTGCACTCTTAGAATCTTGAAATGTTATTTGTTTTTTTAATTCATACAAATTACCGCTCGACGAAAATGTCATTCATTCTCAATGTTCTTCTTCCATCTGTAATGGCTTGAAAATTTTCCGGACATAATGTATACTTGTATAATATACCGGATACTGTGTTTTCTAATTCTTACTATTTCTTAATAAAATTCTGATCAAATATAAATGCTAAGTCAATAAAATACAGGAAGTAATGCATCGGCCTACATGTGATGCTAAATTTATTACACTACCAGTCTAAGAATAGTTCCACTTTGCATACGAACAAATGATCTGATTCCGTCGTGCTGCGAGGTTTTATAATAGAGGTAAATATATGAGAGATGAGTAATAAATGTTTATTAATTTATAGCTATCACCTACTATTGAAATCAATCATTAATAATTTATTCGTTCTCTTTTGTTTACAGGTAAGCACGACCATTATTCCACTCTGCAGCTATGAGATACATATATGAGATACGAGGAAAATATTTTGAACCTCAAAAGGTAATTATCAATATAAATCTGAGTTTCCGGGGTAAAATATTTTTTAATGTTATGAGACGTTGGAGCCCAATTATATTTATAAAAGTTTGAAGAATGACGACCATCTCCATTTAAAATAGTGGGGAAAATTGGAAGTCGTTTAGCGGAAGAAACAAATG
Source organism: Rhyacophila brunnea (assembly GCF_057557595.1). Lineage (NCBI taxonomy): Eukaryota > Metazoa > Arthropoda > Insecta > Trichoptera > Rhyacophilidae > Rhyacophila > Rhyacophila brunnea. The sequence continues at coordinate 142,963 of NW_028232852.1, forward strand.
AGTATCTATAATTAACTATTTCTTTTATTAAACGAATAAATCACAAGATTTAGGAATGTATCATTCTAATTATTGAACATACATAATTTTGAAAAACACTTTCTGAGAGAGTATATTATAACCAATAGATAAAATCTTTTTTGAAAAAAGTAAGCCACCCCGACGGGGAATCGAACCCTCTATCTCCCGGGTTTACGCCCCATTCGTCGCATTTACCAATATGCTAAGCAGTGACATACTAATTGCGACAAATTTTAACTATTGGTCAATTTTTATACCTACTCATCAGCGCTTGGGACGGATGGGGGGCGTAAGCCCGGGGGATACAGGGTTCGATTCCCCGTCGGGGTGGCTTACTTTTTTCAAAAAAGATTTTATCTATTGGTTATAATATACTCTCTCAGAAAGTGTTTTTCAAAATAATGTATGTTAAATGAGTATCTGATTGGAATTCAAAAACTATTTTTCTGTTCCATATAATACTGAATAGAAGGAAATATTTATTTTATATAAGTTTATTTTTATTTAATATACTTACACTATTTAATAATCTTCTTCATATTGAATAGCCGTACAAACGTACATGCTTATAAGAAACTCTTTGCACTGAGTACGATTTAAACACACAACCTTAATTCTCGATAGGTAGGACCCAAGTATCTTTTCATAGACAATTAATAATTCTACCATTACCTAGCTACGTAACTGAGAACTTTTCAACTTTTCTTAATTTATGTCTTTCAGTGCAAAGGACGAGCTAGGCGCGTAACCATTAGTTGACCATTCGATATAAATGTGGTAATTAATTAGTAATTATCTGGTCAGCAGTGAATGAACAAATTTGACTCCAATTATATTCTAGTTGTGTATTCGTATCAGATTCAAGATTTTTTTCTATTATCTAAGTATGCTTTTAGGGGTTCCACAACATTTTTAAATTTTCTGTTGAATCATATAAACTTGACTTGACTTGACTTGCTTTAAACGATCAAAAAAAATTGTACTTGATAGAAATACTGAATGATTAAATGTCATTTTATATTGATTTCTATAGTAATGCACGTATATATTATTTAATAATTTAGTTGCTAGGACCCCCTAGCAACCAATAATGGTATCGAAATAACTTTTCAACAGAATAAACTGAAAATGAATTCAATTCTACTTAAAGATGGCTAAAAGTATTTAAAAATGCATTGGCATCGTGTTCTGATATATTCTAAAAGTTTCATTTGTCTAGCTACTCGGGAAGTTAGTTAAAAATCGATTGCAAGATTTGTACCAGACAAATAAGAATACGACCTAAGAAAAACGTTGTAACATGAAGAAATAGAAGCTTTCCAGTGATTATGATTGCACAAACTATATAATTTGTTTTTTTACTGCGTATTGAAAACCTGAGTAATTAAAAATCTTTACAACATAATATAGAGATACGACAATTTCAATACTAAATGTTATATTTTTTCTGAAATGTAAATTCTGTTTATCGCTGTTTTGTTTTTTCACCGCTTTGTTTCATCGTGCTCTGTTTATTCATGTTCTATTTTGTCTGGTCACTGTTGATGGGGATGTTTTAAATTATGTATATTTATATTGAATATATTTGTTATTAGTTTAAATATATTAAATTTAAAATGGGTACTATAGATCGATATCTTTAAGGCTTAAAGTTTAAGCCATGGTAATGTAATGCCAATAAACATAGCTCTTACATCACAAATATGATTATACAGTGAACATATTATTTCGATTTGTTGTATTTATGTATGTACATTGTACATCCCACAAGCAGCCTACACTCGTCGAAATGAATTCACAAACGTGCACACTACAAAGTGATGTAGAGCCTTATTTATATGAAAATGTTTTGTTTTGAATAATTATTATCATTTGCTTATAGAGCTCGCGAAATAATATCAAAGCGTTTCTATATTTCATCTCTTGATATGACAGAAATCTGTACAGATATTAATTTTGTAAGTTCCATGAACTCACGAGCCATGTGAATAGGGATGTGTGAAAAATATCGGAAGTAGGTACCTACTGATACTGATACTGTGATGTATATGTAACTATCCTTTTTTTTAATATAATATGACTGGCGGTCACGTAGTAAAGTGAAAAGGCTACTTTAGGAGGTAAACGAGGTGTTCAGGTCTAGATTATCCGATTGGATCAGCGAATTTTTATTGCAGCGTAAACAATCGGAAGGTAGAAGAGTAGTTATGTTATTCGGCCGAGGCTCTGCGGAAATGACGCTGTAGTCCCAGGCACGGTGAGAGGATGCTTCAGGACGGTTACATGTAAGTTGTACGTATGCAGTTCATCGTGGGACACTTATTCGTGCGCCGCAGTACATGAAACATGAGTTCGTATAACATTTTATCAAATGACGAGGTCTTTGATGAACATTTCACGGTGGAATACATTTGTCCGTATCTTACAAATTGCGGCGACAGTTTGCAAATAGAACTGTTCCAATTAGATTAACCCTAACCTAACCTAGTAAAGACATCTCATAAAATTCGCCACATGTTGTAGCATACGTACAAATATACTCCACGATGAAATGTTCAACGAAGAACTCGTCATTTGATTAAATGTTACACGAACTCATGTTTCGCGTACTGCGGCGCACAAATAAGTGTCCTGCGGTGAACTGTTTACGTACAAATTTCCGGATAGGCTTCAGGACGAGATGTGACGAGAGAGTGCGCTGGTCCGAGGCTCGGTGCTGTGCGGAGCGATACAGACACTGATGATCGAACTGTGATTAAGATTGATACTATCATCTATGACCTACTATGTATATACATATTCGGTAAATTGCAAGTCATTGTTGATGCAGTTTGCTATTGAGAAATCTGCTGGTCTCTGCATTATTGCAATTTCGACCGTTTCCATCGAAGAATGTCAGACATGCAGCTTTGTATGCCAATAGTAACTCATTTTCGAAAGCACTTCAGAGTATTGTAAGAGCTATTAATTAAAGTTTGTCGCAATTAGATATTATGCCTGTAGCATTGTGGTCGATGTGTGTTGGCGCGAATCCCGAGAGACGCAGGTTCGAAGCCTGCTGGGTGTCGTATTTTTATTAAAAAAGATTTATTTTATTTGTTATATATTTTCTCAGAAGTGTTTTCAAAATTATGTATGTTATGTATTTTTATCTGTAGATATTATTCATTTTTTTCTTGTCACTAACTGAGTATTATTTTTTTGTTACAATCCCATATTTTATATTTTTTAGGCTTTTAGTTATCTGGATACTTTGACTTTGGTTACCCGACTTTATTCAATTACTTACTGCTTTGTAAGATATATTATATTTGTTAATCAAAATGTGGACAAAAATAATTAAGATTACTCCCATAAAAAATGGACACCTGGCCTTTTACTTTTGATATTCAGTATAAAGTATAATAAATAATTATGGTCTCCAATTTTATTCGATTCAATATGAATATTAATTCAATTTACATAGCTGATTTTTGCAAAATTCATGAATTCAAGAATGTAAACCTAACCTAACCAATAATCCAGCATATCGGCTATTTTCAACATTTGTTTGCTGCTGGCTTCCTATAAGTAAAGTGTAAACCGACAAGAACCGTGTTCTATTTAGACATGAATTTTATTTCAGTAGGTACTATACGACCCAAAGAGGTTGGACGGACTTTAATATACAGCCATATATTTCCGATACAACATTTCACGGTGAAGTGTGATACGGCCAACTGCAAACGTATAAGTTTCCGGACACGTACTAAAATACAACAGCAGTCTATTATTTAATTGAAAGGATTTTTTTCAAAAATGTTATGAGGGTTATGAGTGTTATGTTATGACATTGTGTTATTAGTATGTTATGTTGATAACCTATTATAGTAAATTATAGTCCCCTCTTGCTATCGTGTTATTGTGAGCTATTTCTATTTTTGTGATCTTCATTAAACCGACTAAATAGAGCAGGGGTTCCCAACCCCGTGCCCGCAGGCACCATGGCGCCCGCGGAACGATTCGTATGTGCCCGCCACTATTCGACAATAATTAAACGGGTCATTATTTATTAAGCATCTTCAAGTGTTAAAAAAACAATTTGAAGAGAGATTTTTGCAGTTATCGTATATGATACAGATATCGAGCCAATTGTTTCCTTCTGTATCAATCCTTTTACTTGCCAAATAAATGTAATGGAAATGGCCGCATGTATTGCAGATTTTGTTCGAGGTGAGACAGAAGAACTAGAGTTAGAAATTTTGGAGCTTAAGAATGATATTTTTCTTAAATCCTTAATATCAGAGGACTTTTGGAATACAGTGGACAGAGAAAAGTTCCCATTTTTGAAAAAAGCGGCGTATAAAATTGAATCATTTTTCGGTTCGACATATTTATGCGAATCATTGTTTTCAAACTTGAACTTAATAAAATCAAGATATAGATCTCGACTCACCGATAAGCATCTTTATGATTGTTTGCTAACAGGATTATCTTCATACTCTCCTAATTATGAGGCACTGGCCAATGATATTTATTTATTACTTATTATTAACTTATTTACGAGTATTAATAAATTATGAATATAAGAAAATAAATTATGGGAAAATGAGAAGTTATGGAAGGATTTTGTCGATTAAAAATAGGTGGTGCCCGCCAACCTACCGATATTTTAGAATGTGCTCTAGAGTACAAAAAGGTTGGGAACCCCTGAAATAGAGCATGTATTTTGTACAGCGTCTTTCAGAATTCCTGTGTATCTCTGTTGACCATTAAGTATTTCGATGTTATGGTAAAAAAAAAACTATCTTAAAAGTATTCTGCCTAACGATCTATTCTATATTTAACATCATTCCCGGTGGGCGGTAAATTTTCTTTAATATCGCGGAACAATAAAAGAAAAGTCGTAAACGCTTTTATGACATTGTTGGATAAAAATAATCTTTTACGACTAGCTGTTGTCATACGATTAAATTGGCCGTGTTATAGCTTAGTAGATATACATCAGGGTTAGTGAACCTTTTTACGTACGCGTGCCAAAATTTCCAAATAAAATTTTTCGACTGTCTGACGTCCCAAGCAGTTTTTCATGGCGAAAAAAATGAAAAAAAATAGTTTTGAAGATTTCTGAAAGGTTTAAAAATTACAATTGAGTTCACCGTGTTTCTAGCCGAAGGCATATCTTTTATTCTTTGAATATTTTTTTCCTTGTTTTCAAAGTTTTAAAGAGATCGTAGATGCATTTTAACCACTCTTCTTTCATAATATGTATATTCTCCATCAGTCCATCGCATCCAATAGTTTTCCATTTTTAGCGATTATGTTTGAGTGAAAATAACAAGCAGTTATTATATTTGAATGATTGCCGATAATTAGTTTCATAATGTTTGTTGATTGGATATTTTTATTTTTAGTTGCCCAATCGTCGCTATAGTATTGGTTTGTCGAATATCCGTTTTTGTCGAAATCGACCTTTTAGTGCAGAATGTTTTTTTGTATCTAAATGGACCAGGACCAGAACCATCCTTTTCTTTAAATTACTTTGTAATGGTAATGAATACATCATTTGTATGCTGTAAAAATAACAATTTCAATATCTCCATGTATTTAAATATCGGATTATGAAATTATTTTTTCGTCTCCTGAACGTTTGGTCTATTCGACAAACCAATCCTACAGTGACGCAATCCGAAAGACCGACCTATGCAATTATATATCTACATTAAATCTGTTAAAGCCTGTTATTTTTTATGTAATGCGAACTATCATTTATGCATGAATTTTGTCATTTGCGATTGCGCATATAGAAAATACGCATGGCTATGTCGTCATTATTTATTAATATTACATATAATATATAGGTATACGTACATATATTTATTAGTAAAACTTTTTCATAAAAAGATATTTAAAAAATTATTATAAGTACTTCGGTAATATTTTTTCTCGCGTGCCATAAGTTTGCCATAAATGGTATACGTAATAAAGGACGGGCAAGGTTGATACTCAATATCGTAGTGTTACTATCGTAATAATATATCAATAATACATGTGAATCGATTGTATTATTGTAATTTTAGGTGATTAACTAAAGCAGGTCAAGTTTGATTTTATTTGAAATTGGCGCGTTTTTGGCTAACATAAGCGCTTCGATTCCAGACAGATAAACGTAAGTCGCCATTCGCCTATGTTAACAAGGAGCCGATACAAAAATGTTACTTTCTGAGGCTTATTTTGGCCGAGAGAGCATGTTGTAATAGAATAATAAAATCTATTCCATAACCTGAATAAGATTTGCGCATTCCGACCGCCGTGCCGCTTTATGTGGGAATTGCACCATAATACTGTATATAATGTGTTTGATGAATGTTTTTCAAGGAGGTCGCCATGTCGTGGTGGAAGGCGATACCCGAGGTGGTTTTCTCGAGAGATTATTGGGGACATTCAGATCAAGCAAAGCTTGGAAGGCTGAGCATAGTCAACGCGACTATGAAATGTTTAACCTTTATCGCTTGAGAGTGAGGCAAGCTGTTCGAATGGCCTATCGAACATATATGGAATCGGTAGAAGATTGCATTCGTGAAAATCCCAAATCGTTTTGGGATTATATTAAATCATTAAGAAGGGATGGCGGGTATGCCGATTCGATGAGTTGGAAAGGTGAAGAGGTGACCGGACATGGAGTGGCAGAAGCATTTGCTGGTCACTTCAGGTCTGTCTACGCAAGTAGTATTCCTTATTTGGATGTTGCCTCCACGTCGAAACAGCCATCATGTGGTGCCCAGACCATTGATATTTTTCCAGTTGATGAGAGTGATGTGTTAAAATTTATTAAAAAACTAAAAAATACTCAGTCTTTGGGACCTGATAACGTCCCTACACTTTTTTTTAGAGGGGTGTGTTGATTTTGTCAAAGGCCCACTTGCATATATATATATAATCTTACGATGGAGACAGGTATCTTTCCGGAAACGTGGAAGATGTCGAAGGTTACTCCAATCCATAAGAGTGGTACAGAGTCATTAGTGGAGAATTACAGGCCGGTAGCTGTTCTCTCTGCACCAACAAAAGTTCTTGAGATGATCATGCACAACATGATTTCTCCAAAAATTGAGTCATTTATAATAAATGAACAGCATGGATTTAGAGCAGGCCGATCAACGGAAACTAACCTGATGGTATTTACCAATTATGTGTCGTCGACCCTGGATAGAGGCCACCAGGTTGACTGTTCTTAAAATGACTTCTCGAAAGCATTTGACAAAGTCGATCATGATGTCCTGATGGAAAAACTCAAACTTATTGGATTGTCTGATCGATTTTTGAAGCTATTCGGAAGTTATTTTAGGAACCGTCAACAATACGTATCGTACGGCCTTTATCAGTCACAGACCTTTTACACATTTTCTGGTGTCCCTCAGGGCTCAAACTTAGGGCCGTTGCTGTTCACGATTTTTATAAATGATATAGCATTGGTAATAAAAAATGCTATGTTTTTGTTGTTCGCTGATGACTTGAAACTCTTTTTGGAAGTTGTCACCTTAGACGATTGTCGTCAGCTCCAACTTGATATTGATAATATATTAGATTGGGGCAGGCGTAATAAACTAGAATTCACTATTGATAGATGCAATCTTTTGTCGTTTACTAGAGCCTCAAAAGTGTTGTTTTTCCAATACTCGATGCATGGCAAAGTTCTGTCACGAATATCATCTGCAAGGGATCTTGGCATTACGTTTGAGAGTAAACTGACATTTATTAGCCATATAGTTACCATTTGTAACAAGTCTCTTAAAATGTTGGGCTCCGTCATGCGTACTTCCCGGGTCTTTTCGGATGTTACGGTATTAAAAAATTTTTTTTAATTCTTTAGTTCGAAGCAGACTTGAGAATGGGTCTATTGTTTGGGCACCGCATCAGTTGAAGTATGGTCTTATGGTGGAGAGGGTAATCTTTGAAGAAGAAATTCTTGAGACTCCTTTATTTGAGGTTGTACGGATACTATCCGTGGCTTTATCCAACTGACTTTCTCTTAGGCATGCTTACATACTGCAGTTTGCAATTTAGAAGAAATCTTAATTTAGCTACGTATTTTTTTCGACTTATACGAGGTATAAATGAGAACTCTGCCATTCTGGGCAGTATTGACCTGTGTGTCCCTGATAACTATCTTAGAAATAGAGAACATCAGTTGTTTATTCTCCCAAGGTGCAGAACCAACCTGCGACTGGTAATGCCAATTGGGAGGGCGATAACTATGTTCAACGAAATTGCTTCGGGTGTTGATATATTCCACCTACGTGATGATGGGTGTAGGTGGACGTTATTTTATAATTTTTTAAAATAGGGTCTGCTTCACTCATCCGGTGTACTTCCATGTACCTATCTAATTAACATTTTTGTGTGTATATATTTCTACTGTTTAATAACATACTATCTATCTCTTTTCTTATGTAATACTGTTTTATATTTCTTTGTTCCTAAATGTCATGTTGTGAACGTCTTAAACTTATAATTTGTAATGTCCACAATATGTTAAAAATAAATAAATTGAATTGAAATTGAATTGAATGTCTCGTATGTACAATATTCGTAAAAATACATAATTTACCAACGTGGCTAATATAACAAACACTCTTTTGATTGTAGAACTTTCGTTTCACTCGTCACTCCGCATAACTTTTATTTTATTATGAATGAATTTTATTTTTCATTTATTATTATTTTGTTTATATACTTACTAAAAAAGGAAATAAAAATATTTTGATTGTTATTAAAGTATAATATGCAATTGTTTTTTGACTAGTGGTACTCAGTGTTACGAACATTATAGAAGGGGTACACAGATGTCGAAAGTTTGGGAAACACTGCAGTAAGATGTTCGCTTCATCTCGTAAATTCTGCCTTGCCTAGCTATTGCCAAATGTATTATGATGTGTAATTTCCATAATAAAGGTAACATCTTGGATCTAATTTTGAAATTCACAATGACAGATATAAGAACGATTACGTTCCATATCCGAGTTCCGATATTATATTTGAACCGAGTGAACTTCGCGCGGGATGCCGGGGCGCCATTACAATATTAACATAAGACCACCATTTTGAAATATACTTCACTTTTGATAATCATGTCGCTTATTATTAATGACGTATTTAATGTATACGCTTTCCATAGACTGCGGAGTCAGGTGGAATCAAAGGGCCATTAATGATTTTAGTGCGTGAAACAGCCTCTCGGTAAACAAACAACATTGTTTGTACGCTCAATGGAGCCTGTGTCGCTTAGTCGCGCGTGTGTGTTAACACTCCGCTAACTTTGCATCGTATTGTTTTAATATTTAAGCTTCGGATAAACCTCTCTGTTACAAAATGGACACATTAAGCTATCCGTAAAATTCAGCGTTTCATTAATTCATAATATGGGATGGAATGTTTGGTATTTGTGGAAGCGCTTACATATTTATCCAGTTCTGACCTGTTTAATATTCACAAATCTGTATTTGAGACGGCCACGATATGTATTTATACATCATTTAGTTAAAATGAAATTTTAAAAATACTGTATGTTTCATTGGCGGCCCGTGAATTTCAAAGTAGCATTTGGTGGGAGTGCGCTAAAAATTATCAATTTTTGAAATAAGAATACAATATTCGTTTTAAAACGCCTATAACTTAACAATCGATGCCAAAAGTATCTATATACGTTTTTTAATGATTAACAGAGATGGCGAATTTAATCTTTCGTGATTTATTCTGTTCTAAAAAACGATTTCATCATTTTTAGAGTAGGAAAAAACTTTTTTAAACACAGTTTACATATTTAGTTTGATCCACGATGGCCGAGCGGTTACGCGCCAGGTTTAGGTATCGTGTCGTGGGTCCTGGATTCGAGTCTCTGGTATTTTTACATGTTGTTTATCAATATTTCACAGCTATTTCGGACTATAAGCCAAACGGAACGATTCAAATATACCAAAAGCAAAGCAAATTTACAAGCTGGCGTTAATTCTTCTTCCGACCATGTCCGATCCTAATAAGATCATATGGGCCTCCATAGAGTGGAGGTTTGTATTAACAGATTTTGTTTTTACGAGAAATGGATGTCAGCCACTTGCTCAACCTATTAAGTCCATATTCTGACTCATACACAAATTGTGTATGAGTCATACTCATACTCAAAAACAATATGTGTACTTATCAGACCCAGGATCCGAACCTGGGATCCACGAAGCTATATACCGATGCTTAAGCCAACGTGGGTGGGCGTTAATTCTCATTTTTAATAATATTCTCATACACCTGAAGACCTACTACACCACTATTAAAACCAAAATGTATTTGAAAACAAAACTTTATTTCGGCATATTATTTAAACAGTTAAGAAATGAAAATTGACAAATACTAAATCTGTTTTTATATTACAATAATTATGGTAACCCTCGCTGTTTCTGTTTCTAGAGTTGCTAAATATGACGCACAATGTGGGGAAAAGTCTGACGAATGTAACAACTTTTTATAGTAGTTAAAAATAACCCCAAACCATAGGCTGAATACGTGACGTTGTATTTATCATAAGACACATTACCTCTATGTTTAGCTAAGTAAACTAAAGCATTGCATATCGTCATCGTTTTAGCAAAACCATCTATGTGTCACTTTTATCAAAAATGACTTTTAAATACCGAGTCATTCCTTATTTTTTTCTCTATATGCCAGTAAAAGGATCTATGTGTTGGGTAAACTCGCTCCGAAGTTATTTCAAAAAATAAAAAACAGCTATATGTAAGGTTCAAAAACCACGGTTCACAAAAACAACAATGTGTATATTATAGTAACATTTATAATCTATGGTATTTTGATATCGAGAGTGTAATGTTTGTTTACAGTTGGCTACAAATAGTTTGTTTCTATGTTATATATTATGCACTATGGTCTTGCACGACAGCTTGAATGATGCAAGAAAAATGAAAGATGCATGCTCACATAAGGTGATTGAAAAAAACCGTCACGTCATTTCTTTGTGGGGAATTTTCTCAAGAAGAGAGACAGGAAATATTCAATAATTTCTGGAAGATGCCTACATGGCCAATAGGGTGGGTATAGGCGAGAATTAATTTAAAAGTTGGGTAAACAACTACAAACGTCTCGATGACAGTGGCCAATTGAAAGCAACAATGACAGGTAATAAGAATCTGACTGAAGATAAATAATTGGTAATGCAACCAAAAATAAAACGGGAGAGATTTGTGGAAAAATGTTACATTATGGTTGGATCTAATTCCAAAGTTCCCAGCCATTATTGCAGAGAAAATACCTCCAGGGTGCATGTGGAATCGTGTTTCCGATCCAAAATACAAATGCATGATGAATATAAAAAATGGTCTCTGGAAAATGGTCATAAAGCAGCAGAAGTATCCTTTTTTTAAATTCTTTAACACCAATAAATCAGTATCCACCAACCACGTAAAGATCAGTGTGCCATCACTGCCATCTGCTGTGGTTATAAAATGAAGACTGTTTCAGAAATGGAATACAATAGCCACATTATTAAAAAAAAGGTGCTAGAAGACCAAAAATGAAATGAAGGAGAGTACCAGAAATATTACTGGACGGGGTTAGTAATCACGATGGATCTCCAAAGTGTGCTGCTATGTCCAAAACACAGGCATCAGAAATGTATTATAAACAAAAGCTGCAACTACACAATTTCACCATATACATTCTTAATAATGTATCTTCTAATGAATTTGTCTCATCTCATCGAAAGCAGGACAATACAATGAAATAATTCTAATATCGCATGGGTGTGGATATCAAAACCGGAATAAATTATTCGCTACTGCTCTAAGTGATATCTTTAGAGAGAAAAGCATCGAGATTCAACACCTTTTTTTAGGAAAAGGCCACACCATGATGGAGGCAGATAGTGCACATGCCACCTTCGAAAAGTATTTTAAGCCTCCAATATATTCACCGTCTGCGGCTGACAAGACCAAAACAATCTTATAAATAAATTTAATGTCGTTGATTTAAAAATTTTAAGAATTATGGATACGATTAAGTCTGGATTAAGTTCAATCAAACCAAGAAAACGAATCGGAGATCCTGTCGTATATGATATTAAATTGTTAAAGTATCTATCAGATGTAGGGAATCCAATCCCGAGCCAAAATTCTGATCCCGGGATTTCGGGATTACAATTTGACAATCCCGGGATCCCGGGACTGGTCCCGGGATTGGGATTTTTTTCCATTGTTGATATAAAATTTTTATATTTACAAATAACATTGATAAAATCGGTCAAAAATAAATAAATTTTTAATAATCTATGTGAAAAAATAAAATGAATCGGCAATCTACACATCAAACTTCATTCAAACTCAGTTTATTTCTAATGTAGTTATTTTGTATTAAAAGTATTTTTTCTGTTATATTTTCCATAAAAATTGATAAAAAAATCAATCCCGAAATCCCGGGATTATGTTTATCAATCCCGGGATTCAAAGGTATCGAAAATAGCTCAGGATTCCGGGATCCCGGGATTCGGGATCCCGGGATTGGATTCCCTAATCAGATGGAACAATCTTTTACAAACTCAACTTTATCAGTGCAACCGTTCGATGGCCTTTGTAATATATATATAATGAATCATTGCCAATATCGCAGTCAAAATACATAATTTTTCAGGAATCAAAAAGTGTAATAGAGAAAGATCACCATTATTTCTACGATAACCTAACATTTAAACCTGCTAATAGAAAGTAAACGAACTTATAATAATATAACATCATCTCAATATTGCATTAATAATTAATAAAATGATATTGCAATTTATCACTAACGCACTATGTATATTTTAACTATATTATTTATGTAACAGTTTTTCATGAGTGCAAATTTATTATTATTAACATTTTGATGAATAAATTAAACTATGTGTATTTACAAAACGATCAAAACAACTTATGTGACACCACAAACCGTATTTTTATTATTTTTGTATTAAAAATAAAAGATTTTTGTACACAAAATAATAATCTTATACCATTTTCTGATTATAATAAAGCAATCTTCATAATTTTAATGGTTAAATGTAAAATTATTTTTTTATTCAGTTTTATCCTTCTCCTGCACAATTTGAGAAAGTGCACATAGATGGTTTTGCTAAAACAGTGACGATATTGTCTAACTGCTGCATTATCAACTAGCAGTAATTGCATTGTATCATCTGCAAACCTTGTATATAAAAAAACGCTAAAACACGCGATTGACGAGGGATTTACTAATCACTGCAAGAATTAAATTGCGCCTATCTTCTGAATTAAATTTACTGTATCGTCACTGAAGAAATACGGATATACTAGATACTGTTTGTATAAATCTACTTTAAGGGCTTTAGATTTTAACCCTTTGTGTGCGTGAATCGGGACGTAGGATTATTTAGAATTTATCGCGATTCAGCCAGACGCGCACAGCTATTACAAAGTGGCGATGCTAAATCATGCTAAATCATAATAATAAATATGTATTGGGGCTTAAAAAATTTGCATTTTGTTGGAATACGAATGTCGACATAATATGAATAAAGTATATTTTCGATTTAGCGCGCTGGGTAGAAAATACGCAATATTTGAATATTGGGGACTCGTAACAATATTATTTTAGATCAAAGGTTTCAGTATCAATTCGGTGGTAAAGTATTGAGGGTAAAAGTTTTGGATAAGTCATATTTATTTCATGTTGTGCCGGTGGAGTGGTCGACTTTACGAAGTCGCTAATTCAAATGCCGCAGCTGGATCAAAATTTACATGTTGTTTGTATTTGCAATCGTGAACTTTGACTATAAAATTTCTACCTTGGTTACATGTAAATTGTACGTGTTAAGTGAAAAAAGATGGCCGTATATCATTGAGATAAAAAAATACGCATTATTCGTAAAGTATTTATTGCAGGCAGATAGGTCCGATTTTATTAGATTCAATAAGAATAATAATTTTATATCTTATAACAACGCTGTCATTATTATCAGATATTTGATAGGTATGAATTAATACTTATCAGCAACTACTTGCTGAACTACCTTTGAATCTATTAATTAAGACATTGTCGTCTCCTTCCATTTTCGAAAGTGAAAAGATGCTGTCACTTTTTTTTTCGTCTGGGTTCGGGACTTGAAGGTGAACAAGTAACACACCGGAATTGTGGCCAGAAACGACGAGTTTTAATTGCGTTAATATCTAATAGGTTACTACATTTTATATATATTTTTTTACGGAGAACGAAATGTATATGTTTACGATTTGGCTGTCTGCTACGTTCTGTCGCCCCAAAAAAAAAAATGGCCGCTTACGAAGCAATACCAATGCGGCGTTGCCAATATGAAAATTTGCCGCCAACCATGTACAACGTTGTCGGTTTATTATTATTTATTTTCGTAATCAACCCTTTATATTTGTCGGCTTGGTACGGATTCGGGCTTCTCCAGATTCACAGAGACATCCCCAAATGGTCCCCATTTGGGAGTGTAACAACATCCACGATGGCCGAGCGGCCTACGCGTCGGCTTACAATGTCATGTTCGAATCCTGGATCTGTTTTTCAATTTGTGCTTGGAGTCAGAGTATGGACTTAATAGGTTGAGCAAGTGGCTAACATTCACTTTTCGTAAAAACAAAAATCTGTGTTCAAAACTCTGTGGAGGCCCAGATGATATTATTAGGAACGAACATGGTCAAATTAAAAAAGCAGAATTAAGTAGAATTTACCTACTTGATAAAATCCCATTTTAGAAAATGATAATATACCTAAATTTTAATTTTAAATACTGCAGGTGTATTAAGAGCTAATTTGTTGCCTTGACTACACTTTCTTCTCCAAATACTTATATTCCCAACAGATCACTCCTACGCCGTTTATAATATATGCTACATTTATTTGGATTTTAAACTAGATTATTATTAAAAAAAGAAATACTTTAAAAACATCTTTTGCAATAATATTGATATGGTGTTTTTGGAGACCTATTTTAATCACAGATAACTTTTATTAAATACTTGTATAATTGTATATCATATATATCTATATATACCTATCTTATATTATAATTTTGTACTTTTGAATCATTTAGAATTCTATATAAATATAGGTATGTACATATTATACGATATGATTGTATTTCTAATTTACTTACTTATGTACCTATTTTTGTCTGACCTTTTCTCGTATATACCCATCTTTCCTAATGGTTTATATTACGTATTTTTAAGTATTTTATTTAGACATGTGTTAGATCTTTATATCCACTGCACTTTAAGCTATCATTATAATTCTTAACTATGTTTTGGGCAACAATATAATATTTTGATAATCCGACTGTGATTTGTAATACACTACAATATTCTACTTGTTCCTTTTTCTCTGGTGCGACACGGAGCACAGTGGGACGGTAACTCATTTGACATTCACGACAGCGCGCCGTTTCGAGTTTTCCTCGAGACAGACGCCAGCGGCCGAGAGGAAGTGGCAAGTGACCACTGAGCGGTGTAATCTCTCACATGTGTTTGGCGGCGCTGCGAAGTGTTTTCTAAGCAGGCTTTCTTTAACAAACAACAAAATCGTACAAATTTTCTGGCTCTACGTTACACAATTCATTGTAACTATGAATTCATTTTCTTTCATTAGCTTACTGTATAATACATCAAACTCGGTTATTACGATCACGGACATAGCGAGATCTCGGATGTAATGAGGAAACATTCGTTATTGATTTTCTCCATATATTAATTCACCTTTATAACGAGCTACTTATCGGATATACCGAGCAAAAATATTCTTAAAACTGTTAATGTGTTGATCGTTTAAAAACATTTTCGACCCTAAGGAATAAAATCCGACTGTAGACCGATGCCGCCTAATTGGTGTTTTCGCCGACAGGTAGTATCCACGCATAAGGTTGAAATTTCATATAAAAAATCAAAGCTGAAGTCAGTAGGTAGGTACCAATCAGCTTTCATTACAATAAGCAACTTTTGTAGTTTATGAATGCTATGCTTGTTTCGGGGAAAAATTCTAATTGTGTATTTTTGTTCGAATCGCGACTTTTTGTGTTATGTGACCGCTCATTTAAAAATACCTATTCTCTGATATAACTAGTAATGCCTATAACGAGCAAATTCAGTCGGTCCCATCTTCCTCGTAAAAACCAAGTTCGACATTTCCACAGTAATCACAATCAATTATTTCGTATATCAGTGTTTATCATCCGGAAACCATTGCCTAAAAAATAACTTTTAAGAATCACAACTAAGTGGTTTAACACTTTAGAGTTTAGACCATGCTTTATGGTGGCTTTATCCAACTGACTTTCTCTTAGGTATGCTTACATACTGTAGTTCAAATGCTAGAAGAT
Organism: Rhyacophila brunnea; assembly: GCF_057557595.1. Taxonomy (NCBI): domain Eukaryota; kingdom Metazoa; phylum Arthropoda; class Insecta; order Trichoptera; family Rhyacophilidae; genus Rhyacophila; species Rhyacophila brunnea. The sequence goes on from NW_028232852.1 coordinate 159,374, forward strand.
ATCAATATTTGGCCACGTATTTTTTTCGAATTACACGTGGTGTAAATGAGAACTCTGCCATTCTTGGTAGTTTTGACTTGTGTGTCCCTGATAACTATTTTAGAAATAGGGAGCATCATTTTTTTTGTTCTCTTGAGGAGCAGAACTAACCTGCCATTGGTGATGCCAATTGGGAGGGCAATAACCCTGTTCAACCAAATCGCTTCGGATGTTGATATATTCCACCTATCTGATGATGAGTATAGGTGGACGTTGTTTCATAAATTCTTAAAATACGGTCCACTTAGCTCATTTGGTGTGCTTTATAATTTATATTTTTTTTTATAATTTTTGTACCTTTTACTTTACCTTCCATACTGTTTTTGTTATACTGCATATATTTATTTCTTCTTTACACTGTTTCTTTGTTTTTAAATGTCATATTGTGAACGTCTTAAATTTATAATTTGTAATTTTATAAATTAAAAATTTGAAAAATTGAATGCACCCATTCACCCAAGAGGCTCCTCGTCAATTATAGACCTGACGAGAAAGGATGGTCGGGAAATCTTAACTAAGATGGTTGGACTGTGTTAAAAGAGACAGGATCCACAAGGCAGTGGAAGAAGCTTGTGGCAGATAGAGGAGAGTGCAGACATTGAGTTGTATTGTCGATAATGATTGAATAGTTTTTGATAAATTTCTATTTTTTTTTTCTTAGTGACTTTTCTCGATAACTCGAAACTAGAAATAACTCCAGCATTCACTTCTTACAGTTTTTCTTCCTAACATTTTCTTGCAGGAACGAAAACTATGAACTCAGGATTGCAATAGATATTCCGCACTTGTTACTTTCTTTGAGAAAAGAAACTTTTAAAGATTCTTTACGGATACCGGATCGCATACACTCTGTTTACGTTTTCCATTAAAGTTAGATCTAACTGTACGGTTAAAACTTTGAAAGTTTTCTTTACTGTTTTAATTCCGCTTAAATTTCAGTAAGTATAAAATAAGTTTTTTTCTATTATGGTTTCACTATATATCTACGATTATCTGATAAATACTATTATATTGCAGGGACTAAAGCGTTTATTTTATTATAGAAAAAGTGATGCAACATGCCAACTTTTGACAGCATTTCTAGAATGATTTTAATATGGTTGAATAAATTGGTACCTAACTAGAATAAAATTAATATTTTCCATATTGTAATGTTTTTATTTTTAATAATTTATTCAAATAGAGCCTTGTTGTAGACTAATTTGATAACCTACGTACGAATATTATTTGCGATTTTATACGATTGTAGAAAAAAAAATTAATCTCCAAAATTTTTACACACGGCGACTCTGACAAATACATCATCAGCATATAAACGTGATGTGTAATACTTCACGTCGACGTCCAATGCGAATTCACAGCTAATTTATTTATTATATTATTTTAGTTACTTTTCCAGCTTAATTTTCATTTATTTAGATCTTTATAAACTGTTTATATATCATCAACATTGTTGTCATTCAGAGTTCTTACTATCAATAGAAAATTCAATAAATATTGGAGCATTTCATGATGTCACTCTGTATTGTGGAATATTTCAAAATGAATATTTATTTTTTTAGTTTTGTTTTTTTGTATCTATAGACCGCTTTTATTGATTTTTATTTCGTTTATGGAGTAAATAATCATGGCTGTATTTTGTCACACATCAACGAGATTCACTATACAGTAAGTTTTACGTACGAATATAAAAACGTTTTACCACAATAATAAACATTTAAATATAATTCTTCTTAATTCTTATTTATTTCAGAGTTTTCGTTTCATTCATTATAAAGTTTCATTTAAAACTTCGTAGCTACATACAACCCCTATATTCAGTATTGCGTGTCACGTATGAGGGTTAATCACGTGGATAAGGGAACACTCATCAAACATGTAACTCCGTGCTAATTATTAGCGCAGCAGATATCCCTCTGCTGCCTTACGACCAAAGACAAAATGATAATGAGTAAATTTTTTGACAGACACATTCTATAAACAAAAAACGCGAAATTCTACTTTAAAAAAGGCTCTATGATCATTTACTTAGAGGCTGCACGATTCAATATAATCCTTATCAAGGTTCCGCGATTGTAAGTGAACCCCGTACAACTCGCTCGCGGAATACAAATGACGTTGGCCAACCAGTTCACTGATTTGAGTGAAAATCTGGAGTTAGCCGAGAAACCGTAATGTTGATTTTTTGTCATGGGAAGCTTCTGCGATCATACAAACCGTTTCGCATACAAATTCTATGAACACACAATTCGTACTTACCCGGGTAAATTGATTATCAGAATGGCACAGGCAAAATTTTGAAGGTTACCCTATTTCCACCAGTCGTGTATGTATTTACATACATTATTCAACCACGGTCGCCTCCTATGTCACTGTAAACGTATCAGAATTAGGGCTCGTAATTTCGAATTCTGGGATTTAGGAATTAGGCACATATCTATATCTAAAAAAAACCTTGATGATTTCGACCCTCAACGTTCAGTGCGTAAGGCGCTGGCATTTTATCCGGGGGCCCGAGTTAAATTTTCGTTGAGGTCACTGTATATTTATGTGATTTTTTCAAAGCCTAGGTGTTTTTGATTGTTCTCTTCCTCTTATATTACTAAATATACTACTTTTTCACAACACTACTGTCATTGGGCCTCACGACCTGTTGCAATGTTGAAAAGTAAAAAAACAATATATGAATTAACAGTTAATACCATAAAATAAATTTATTAAGAGTATTTAGGCGTTTATCGCAAATAATGCAGACAATATGCAAAGAAGTCCGGACACTCTTGTGTTGGACGCTAAAGCAACAACTTTTATAATGCATTCTACGTCTTGCTTATATAATTATTATTTTATAAATAACCTAGTGGTGAACCATTTCTTTTATTCAACGAATAACTCATAAGATTTAAGAATGCAACATTATATATTATATTGAAAATACATTACTTGAAAACACTTAATGTACATAAGTACCTACCTACTAGAAAAAAATACGACTCCCGACGGGTTGAACCCGTATGTCCACTGGTATCGCGCCATTTTATTTACCAATTAAGCTACGGGCCTCCTATTTAATTATGATAATTTTAACTAGTAGGTCCTACATGAAATGCGTTATTTTTGACTATCAGTTTTTGTGTTTTAAATCAAAGATTCATTAATTGCATTAATTACTAACTGACGCCCGGCTCTCGCCATATATTTAATTATGACGTCCACTTGAACTTACTAACAATTTTTAAAAATTTCTTTTAATCAACGAATAGTTCACAAGATTTTAGAATGTAACATCCTATGTATTGAATATACATAACTTGAAATCACCTCAGATATATACCTACTATAAAAATCACATAAAAAATACTATGCCTTTCGTTTTTTCCAAATGAGATTTTTTTCTAGTACCTAGGTATAGATATAATATCTGAGGTCTTTTTAAGTTATGTATGTTCTATTTGCGTGTAATTATTCCTTTTTTATTACTAAATATACTGCTGTTTCATAACACCAGTGGCGAAGGGTGACTTTTGGAAAGAGGTAGGCTGTCGAATAACCAAGCTTGTCAGATATATTTACGGGAAATAAGAAGATAGCTCAATATTACTACTGATGAATAGGTACACTAAATCGATGCAATTTCAAAATCTCAATTAGTTTGATATAATTAGTTTATAAATAAGCAATTAGATTGAATTATGTAGTTTCCTATAAACGTAACATACGCTCAAAATATATTAAGTATCTATCATCTTTGAAAATATCCGTTGTCGTGTATAATATATTCCATAACAATTTATAATTTAAACCGTAAAACTAGACATTTTAAAATACTTATATATTTAAAAAACTGACTTATGTATAAATAACTGATAAATACAAATCGCGAGATAAATTATTTAATATTTTTAACAACAATCAATATTTATATGTGATTGAATTATTTTTAAATCATCTTCTTATTAATTATTTTGAATAAAAGTGCGAATGGCGTCAGTGGCGTCACCTGACTAAAAACGCATACAAACCACGTCATCTTAAATTCCCATCGAATATTTCATAACATAGTTAAATCCATGCGGCAGTAGTTATGGTTATAAACCTTACTAATTTATAAAATAACGCTATGTACTTCTGAATTTTGACAATAGATGTCTATCAATTATCTTGGATTTTTCAGTGTATTTTTTTTTTAATTTAAATTATTTGCTTGAAGTTAAACAATCGCCTACTATGGAGCCTTCGCCAATGCATAACACTACTGTCATTCGGCCTCATGGTCTGTTGAAAAGTAAAAAAAAATGGTATGAATTGACAGTTAACAGTGTTAACACCATAAAATAAATTGATTAAGATTATTTATTTAGACGTTCATCACAAATAATGCAGACATAAAAAGATGTCCAAATGACACTCTTGTGTTGGACGCCAAAGCAACAACTGTTATATTGCATTCTGACGTCTTACTTATGTACTTCTTATGTGCATATATTGTGTTATATATAACCTAGTCATAGTGGATTAAAATATAATTATTAAGTTTATTTTACATTAATATCGTTTTAATATCCGCAAACCCATAACACTAGTATGGAGTATATGCCACTGCCATTACCTGCCAATCAAATAAATCTTTTAGTACCTATTACAGTTACTTATATTATTTAAAAATATTATTTTTAATTTATTTTATTAATATTATACACCAATTAATCATGAAATAATATAATATATAAGTAAGTAATCTACTTTCGTAACGTACTATCAAAATTACATTTTCACTTATATGCTTATACAAGTACCTAAGCCTCTTACGAAATAATATTTTTTTTTGAAAAAAAAACACCTTATTTTCAATCATTATACTTCAAATTTAATCAATCACACGCGCTTCAGACACATTGAAAAAGTCCCATTATGTCAGTTGTGTACAGAAAAAATAATAAATCCTATCGATATTCCATTACAAAATCTTCTTGTCGGCAAAGAAAAACCTTTTAGTATTTTCACTGAGCTCGTCTCGCATTTTATGTAACTACGAGTATTTCGGTTGTCGTATACGAATGTCTGATATTACCTACTATTTAAAAATCACCTATCATATTTTACATTACTCTCAATAAATACGAAGAGGTAGGTATTGTACGGAGACTGCCTATTACAATAGTCACACTAACCAGGTATTTAATATATTCAAACATAATACTTACTCAAAAACTTAAGATGCCATCAGGTCCTCAAATATCATATTCAATTAACCTAGTACCTACCTACTTACTACGGATATACGATACAGATTTTTGGTTTGACTAAATCTAAATTGAACATATATAATTTTGAAAAACACTTTCTGAGAGAATATATTACAACCAATAGAAAAAATATTTTTTGACAAAAAGTAAGCCAACCCGACGCGACGGGGAATCGAACCCCGTATCTCCCAGGTTTACGCCTTATCCGTTGCATTACCACTATGCTACATGGTGACATACTAATTGCGACAAATTTTAACTATTGATCAATTTTAATACCTACTCATCAGTGCTCTTCCAAATCAAGCTACTTTAGCAATCGATTTTTGTTTATTAAATCAAAGTAGGTAACTATTTACTATTACTTTGATTACTAACCGACGTCGTGTAATTTCTCCAATATTTTTTAGATGTAACTACTTGTACTTGCTAATAATTTATAATTAACTATTTATTTTATTCAACGAATAATTCACAAGATTTAAGAATATATCATTCTGATTATTGATCAATATTATTATGATATATGATTCAATAATCAGAATGATAATATATTCTTAAATCTTGTGAATTATTCGTTGAATAAAAGAAATAGTTAATTATAAATCTAAATTGACTTGACAGATTACCATTTAACTTAAATATCTAAGATAATATGCACCTTTTTGTGTACGAGTTAAGGGTCGACACAACGAAGGTCAAAATGGAGATTTTATGCTATTTTCAAAGCATTAGCCTGAACATTCCTTAAACGTTATAGATAATCTATTTATGTAATTTTGAAGCCTTAATATACTTTATGTTAATGTTAAACATTTGATGACTGCATAAAGTATTTTTATTACATAAAATAGTATTCTTTTAAACCTCTCGATCTAATGTTTCAGAATATAGTCATATTTCACTACATCCATGTGCAGTGGTGTAAAGATTTTTTATATTTATTAATTTTTAAATGCATTTATAAAACCATTAGTAAATTTTTTGATGACATTATTATAGTGAAATATTTACGATAAAAATTTATATTTATAATCTCTGTGATCCCAAATTTGACAAGAATTAGGCATTTTATTATTCAAAAAATGGGCAAAATTACCACATTTGAAGATAATTCTAAAGATACTGATTATAAGCTATGTCTTTGACTATTCAAATGTGGTAAAACATCCTACGAATAATGATTGTTTTATAATAATTATTGATCTAAGAATAAGGTAGTATTTTTTTGAAATACGCCATTTCTATTGGCATTTCCCAGTGGCTAAGCTACAACATACGGCCGTAGCCATAAATTGACAAATGACAAATGAAGTAGGATCATGTTAACGCGCGTGTTTGAACATGTACCCAAACTAAAAAAACATATACAGGTGATGTTTTCAAATAATGTTTGTTCAATATAAATAAAATTTTACATTCTAAAATCTTGTGAATTATACGTTGAATAAAAGAAATCGTTTATTAAAACAATAAATGATAAAAACCGTACCTACCAGAATCATCACCCTTCTTGATTACCAGCTTTAATGTTATTCATTTTTTTTCTTATAATTACATTACGTTATTTTATTTTTTTGTATTCTATATTTAGAAATATAAAACGTAAATTTGTCAGGTCGAGTAGTTTTTTGTCTGAAAGCCAACAGTGAGCCCAATAAGTTTTTAAATCTCTGCTCTAAACCTTCGATACTTACATGAAATCTGAAAAATGTTTAGTTACTATTGACTAATATGAGTATAATCATTATGTCTATTTCTTTGTTGCTGTACTAAAAGCTGTACTTGAACCCCGAGATTTTTTTTCTATTTCGCTGTAGTTTCCATTTCACGGGAAAAGCAATATTGTAGCCTCAGAACAGATAATAAATATAATTCCGATAGACTATATACCAATATACTAAATTTTGACGCAGGATCTTGAATCTGTTAGTATCCTACGAATCCCACCGAAACTAATCAGGCTTGTTAGAATCACACTCCCGGGTGAAGGTGAATGGCCAACTGACGGAGAGCTTTGAAGTATCTCGGGGTCTTAAGCAAGGAGACGGATTGGCTCCCATGCTGTTCAACTTAGCCCTCGAATCCGCTATCAGAAAATCTCAAGTGAACAAGAGCGGCACTATATTAAGCAGACCGAGCCAACTGGTTGGTTACGCAGACGACCTCGACATGATGGGCAGACCCATACAGATTGTGAAGAAAGAATTTGATCACCTCGAAAGCCTCCGCACTAGAGATTGGCTTAAGAGTAAATGAAAACAAAACTAAAGTCATGGTACAAAGCTGACAAAATCAGAGTAGGCTGAGCCAAAGATCCAGTTTTGGAAACCACCAATTTGAGGTTGTCAACCGGTTCACATACCTGGGTTCCAATAGTATAAAAGAGAACGAGGAACTGGAAGAAATAAAAGCTGCAATTAAATCGTACTTCTCATTGCTGGCCATATTCAAATCCAGAAATGTCCACAGAAAAACTAAGACCCGGCTCTGTAAAAGATACGATACCGAAGAAGATTCTCGAAGGAAATCCAGGGGGGAAGAGGCCATTGGGCAAGCCACGCACACGATGGGGTGACAATATTTTTTTTTTTTTTTAGAATTACTAATAACCATGTCCTTGCTTTTTCGTACAAGGTGGTTGTTAGTAATTTCAAACAATCACAAACACCCAGGCTTTGAGAAAAACACATAAATGTTTTTGTCATGACCGGGAATCGAACCCAGAACTCTCGGGTGGAAGGCCAGCGCCTTACCCACTGCACCACGAAAGCCGCCTGGGGTGACAATATTACAAAAGATGCCAACCAACTGCTAAAAATCATGAACTGGAAAAGACGTGCGGAGGACCGTTCCGGCTGGTGGATGGCGGTGGAGGAGGCCAGGGCTCGACTTGAGCTGTAGCGCAATCGAAGAAGAAGAAGTATCCTACGAAAATGAACCACGCATTATAGACATGCACTAGTGTGCGTAATACACCAATATATAAATGAGCATCATTGCATAAACCGAGAGCAGTTGTCAGTATTCGACGTATGACGTATTCTTTACACGTGTTTAAATTTATCCCGTATTCTTCCTTACTCGAGATCGGTTGCCTGCTTCTCCTTACCCGTTAAGTATATGAGTTCCCATTATTTCTGAGTTCCCTGATTGTAGCTCTTACATTCATACATAAATTATAGAATCTAGATACCTAGTATAAATCTTTTAAAAGACATTATTTCAATTAAACGGTTTTACTTATGCCGTGGACCCCAACTAATGTCGAGCTAACTACATCAGCTATAAATTATTGTGAATCAAAGACCTCCATTTTTTTCACAACCGAGTGATTGATTCGTTCGTCTATTGCCCTCGATTCTTACAATAAAAACGAATATTTTTCTCACTTAGGCTCACTAATGTTGTAAGGCTAAAAAAACAGAAATTAATCTACCTTTAGAAAAATATCTCATTGCCGGTTCCGGGACTGATTAATTGGGTTTAATTATTTTTTTTACGAAGCCCCTTTTGAAAAATAATGGTCGGCCATTTTCTCTTAATTTCGCTGCTGGCGCAACACTTAATCACCGTTATTTGATTTAATGGGGCGTGGTTTAATGTGCAATCTTATTTTTTTTTTGATTACTCATATTTTTTGAATTCTTCCTTCAACTTAAAAAAAGAATTTTTAAATACATTTCAATAGTACATATACACATAGGTAGGTACATGACTTGTTACCTTTATGACACTATATGTGCCACTAGTTGCTCGCAATGTACACATACACACACTAATTGCATATTTTTTACCACTTCGGAAGGGACGTCGTATTCCAAGGAAATGCAAATGGTATAGGATGATTTGGCGCGGCCATCTGGACGATTGCAGTCTAGGCCCAGATAAAGATTGATCAAATGCTCTATAAAATACACTAATTGAAATATAAAATAGACAGTGTAAGTCTAAAATAGTATAACTTGCTTCTGCCTTCACCCGAATGACCACGCACCATTAAAACTCCTCACATTTAAAGGTTCAGAAGGAAAACAGAATGCGGTAAAAACATAACTTCAGTGGCTCGATGGCCTACAAAAAAGACGTCCGAACTCTTGGAGTGTGGGTATAGTAACATCTATCGACAAAAAATATAATTTACGGTCTCAGTCGATATCAAACCTTTCATTCAAGCAGTTCACAATTAATAATCACTCAATTGAATAATCGTTATTTTGTAGAATAATAAAGCCATACTATCATGTAATATTAAAATATACATGAAACAATAAAAAAACATAAAAACAATTGTACCGTGTAATACTTAATTAAAACATAAATCAAATAACGACCATCTACAAAGGATAAGCAAAGTCCGGGCAGAGTGATAGACTCTGTTTGACAACACACCGATATTTGGTTCCACAGAAGAAGAGAAAAAATATATCTACAGATTTTTCACAACTGTATTCTACTAGATACATAATCTTAGACGGTTTACATTCAAAACTTTACTTGAATAGAGAGGAAGCTTTTAGTGCAAGTGGCTGGCAGTCGTCCCGCCAAATGTCAGTCAATTTGTTATTCAGCGGATCGACAATATCGGGCGATTATTATTCAAATTAACGCGACAGCGGTTTGTTCCCTCCCGTCCCGAGGCGACTCGTGCTTTGTACGATGTTCGCTTTTATATGTGGCACGCTTCGTCGGACGAGGCCGATGAATCGCCAATTAAACGATTACGATTGGTTATAAAGTGTTCCTTGATAACAGAAAATCAAACTATAGTATATGTATGGAAAGCAAAGAGCTGTTCAAGTCGGTAGTCGGTTCAACCAGCTTTTAGGTGTATCGGACCGACCTGGTTGCCGGTGTTGCATTTAGAAAATGACGCCGTCACACTGTTGACATGAAGATCTGTAGAGGTTGCATAACCAAGTTAAACTCTTTCTACTTACTCTTATGCTGCCCTCTACCTTCTGCATTATGAGTTGAAGTAGATCATACTTCCCATTGCGGAAAGTATGCAGCCTTTCTACGTTTGGTATTAGCTATAATTTCTCTTATCTTATTGGCTTGTCATAAAACCGTATCATAGGTAATGTGATCATCCCAGAATAACTTCATAGTACGCCAATATAGCCACACCTCGTAAGCCACACCATAATTACAATATTATACAAAATTAATATTACAAGCCCCCGTTCACCGATCGTATGTTGGACTATAGTTGCATTTGATTTGCATAGTAGGTACGTACCTTGTTTGAAAGTGGATGGTCTACTAGAAATTCCGCAACTTCCGCAAAGTGACGTATTAGCTGGTGGCAGCTTTTGAACGCAACTAATTGGCGTCGCTTTATGCTCTGTTATACCGTGAATATTCAAAGAGCTTTTAAGGAGCTTTAAAACGCGAAGTGTCACGGTAATAATCATTATATCACCAGTGTTAATATATGAGTCATGTATTAATTATTTACTATGTACTTACTTGAGTAAAACTTAGACTCGAGATAAATTAAAATATTTTACACCTCTACACAGCTTTGCTTTCGTGCTTTTCTCCACAGATCTAGTACCTAAGTATTTTATTTAAATTTAAAAAAATGTATAAAACGATTGACGTTAGAATAGACATGATGCCTATTTGTACTTAATAATCATAATCATCAGCCGGGGTCAATCCACTGCTGGATGAAGGCCTCCCCAAGCTTTCTCCAACTCTCTCGGTCCTGTGTCGTTCGCTGCCACGTATTTCCGCCGAACTTTACCAGTTCATCAACCCAGCGGCTTTTAGGGCGACGCCCATCTCCATATCAGCTGTTTGGCAACGTCTATTACATCGCGTACTCTTGTCTGCTTCCTAACCCATTCGTTTCTCTTACGGTCCTTTCGCGTGATGCCCAACATGCACCTCTCCATGCCTCGCTGTGTGACTCTTAGCCTTTGGACATCTCTCGTGTTGAGGGTCCCCGTCTCGCAGCCATACGTGAGCACGGGTAGCACACATTGGTTGAACACCCTACGCTTTAGACATAATGGTAGGTCACTCTTGAAGATACTATTCAGACGTCCGAAAGCACTCCATCCCAGCTTTGTTCTTCGAGCAGTTTCATCGTGCATGCTTCCGTCTATGGACACCTGCTGTCCGAGATAGATGTAGCTGCTGACTTGTTTGAGTTGGGTGCCAGAAATACAAATAATCGCAGGGTCCGAAAAACAGTTCCTCATCACTTTTGTCTTTGAGACATTTATCTTTAGACCGACCTTTTGACTGACATCCGCGAGTTCTTGCATTCTACCTTGGAGGTCTTTCGGGCCTTGTGAGAGTATAACAATATCATCTGCAAAGCGCAGGTGACTGAGGTGCTCTCCGTTAATTGGAACACCTTTTTCCTCCCAATCAAGTTTCCTAAATAAGTCCTCAAGAGTAGCGGTGAATAGTTTAGGTGAAATGGTATCACCTTGCCGGACACCTTTGTTAATGGGGAATTTACACGACCGTTTGTGGAGTTTCACGCATGCTGTGGCATCAGGTACTATTTTATACTTAATTTGTATTTGTACTTAATGTACTAATATACTTATGTACTTATAACGTATTTGTACTTAATGTCTTATAAAAAAACATAGGTAACATATAGAGCGCGATGCAGAACCATTTGGATTAACTCGGCAATAAACACGATCCAGAGTTCCTAATTTAGCTCGAATGTGTCTTGTCTTGACCGCATTTTAAATCCTTTCGTTCTGGGCCACTGCCTTTTTTCGTGAATTTACTATCTTCTATTATATGATGTATTATGTATGGACACTGTAGGCCAGGGGGGGGCAAACTTTTTGGATGGAGGGCCAAATTCAGGAATTCAAAATGAGCGGCGGGCCGCAAGTTAAATACCATTTTTAAATATACACTATTTATTATCACGAAAAATAAACATTTCAAAAAAATTAATGAGCAAAATGAAACTATTGTACATTTTTTTTAAATTCAGGTGTTAATTTTGTAGTTGATATTCTCACAACTGCTTGTAAATAGGCATCGGAGATATTTGATCGTAAAGAATTTTTATTGAGGTTCATGATGGAAAATGTTTGTTCACATATATAGGTTGATCCAAAAATAATGAACATTTTTCTTGCGTAATCTTTAAATTGGTCGAATTTGTCTGAATTAAGGGCATTGTAAAATTTCGAGATTTCTTCACAACGATGCAATTCTCTTAAATCAGTGTCACACTGCAGATCAATAATCTCAAGTTGTAGCTCTGTCGGTACACTATCAATATCTATTGAAAATGGATCGCGTACTATTGCTAAACTTGTCTCAATTTTTCGGAAGTCACCAAATCTTTGTGAAAAATCGTCATTCAGAGCTTTAATAATTTTACCATATTCTTCAAATTTATATTCTGGTATATTCAGCAACTTCAAAGTTGGAAAGTGGTCCACGTTGTTATTCGATATTTGTCGAAGGAATTACTTGAGTTTTAATTGAAATCCATTCAAACTTTTTACCATATATTATCATGGGCATATATTTTTTACCTTGCAACGCGGAGTTAAACGTATTTAAATGTGTCACCATGTTCAACGTAGAAAATAGTGGTTACATAGTGTGAGACGAGACGCAAGGAAGACGTACTGAGATAATACGTTTACGAAACAACAAATTCTTAAAATTTTAACCTATTGTCAATATTAAAAAAAATATATATAAAAAATTTATTCGTAATCAGAACTACAATTAATGATGGCGGGCCGCAAAAAAATACCCGACGAGCCACATGCGGCCCGCGGGCCGCAGTTTGCCCCCCGCTGCTGTAGGCGATACAATCTAAGTTGCTGATATTGGCCTTTTAAATATCGACGCCCATCTTAGAACCTTACGCGTTGCAGTATGGTTCTGCATCGTACTATTTATATTATAACGACGACCAAATTTCGTAAAAATTTAGTTATATTTCGTTTCGAAACAATACCTACCATTTTCTTTAATCTTTATTTTCGTTTTTGAGTAAATCAAAAATTATCTACTTAACTAATTTCTATCAGTTATCAAGCTCAGAAAAACCGCATACGTTGGTCATATTTGCCGCAATGAGAAGAATGATTCACTCTACTTATAAATCATAATGCAAGAAAATGTAGAAGGCAGCATTAATAACATAGCTAGAAAGATTTTTGAAAAGCTCCCTAAATTGCCCAATGTGCATTGCGTTGGGGATATGTTACAACTGGTCCAGAACATTGAAGTGTACTGCAACTTAGTAGTGAGCCGAGTGATGGACTCAAGTGTAGTGACGAAGATCGTCCTTGCTATATTTATACAAATACTGTCCATACATTACAAGAGACATTGTCGCAATTAAACAAATAATAATAGACCCTATTGATTAAGTTATGATTGAGGAAATGCTGACGATCGCTTCCGTCACTTTTTTTGTTTTGACAACAAAACATACATATTAAAGTGTGTCACACTTGTAATGCTGAGTGGTATGATTGCTACAGTTTATTTTATGATCTTTCCGCGTTATGACCAACATGCACATTCCCATGCCATGTTTCCACATTGTATTTTTATATTTATGTATACCTTCATTGATAATTAAAATACTTTAAAATGTATTTTTTATTTAAAATTGTTTTTAATTACATGTCTTTTAAATTCATCATCAGTTAGTTGTCTCTAATACATACCTACATACCTATATTACGTATTTTGTTTGCTATGTTTGTGTTATATCTAGGCAGAATCAAATTTCATTTAATTTTTGTGCAAATTTTTAAAATATATGAACTCATTAACTTCCCGTACATAATTATATACCGTGAACATAATCTGACCAAAGTGTGTTAAACTCCACACTATAGATTCATATCGTTTCTAAAGACATACTTATCAACACAGCGGCTAATTCAAAATCCATCACTCTTCCACTCTTCCAGGCCTGTCTAACAAGGTAGTGTGGCTAGTTTCATCGGTTTGGAGTGGGGGTGCAATTTGTCAGGGCTGTTCGGCAGCTAGCGACATCTGACGGGTGACAATCCACACCGTGAAGTATCGATGTTCCCGCAACGCCTAGTAGTATGTACCTACCTATGTATACTATAAAATAGTATAGCCTATGAGCCTAGTGATCAATTAACTTCGTCCGCCTGCAAGGTGAGAATTTTAAGGGTGACATTTTATTAATTTTTTAAAATTGTTAATTAAAGATTCAAATCGTTATTACAAGTCCATTGGTTATCACGGCATTATTTCAGACAAAATTTATCAAGAAATTAAACATAGCGTTAACGTAGCATTCAAAGCTAATAATAATCTAGGATTAAACTTAAAAAATAGTAAAGATAAAATCAACAAACTGGAGAAAAGCGGAGTTTATAAAATAACATGTGGCACATGTAGTCTATGCTACATTGGTCAATCTGGCAGGTCAATAAAAACTCGTTTTGAAGAGCACCTCCGGTCTTTTAGGTATGGTAAAACAGATTCTCAGTTTGCTAAACATTTGATATCAAACTCGCATAGCATCAGTAACAATGAAACGCCACAATGTTTGCATATATGTAATAAAGGTCTAAAATTAAATTTACTTGAACAGTTGGAAATTAATCGCGAATTATCCAAAAGTAATCACATAATTAATGAAAATTTGGTAATGTATTCGTCGCCACTATTAAATATAATCTAAGCACACGATTAAGACAATTATACTAATAATATTTTAATTGATTAATAATGTCAATAAATAACCATCGAACACTGTAATTTTGATAAATTTTGAAAATTTCGATATCCATTTTAAAAAAAACCCACTTAGGGTTTTCAAAGTATTAATAATATTACAATTAATAATAATGTAAAAATTCATAATATTGCTGGAACGAATAAGAAAATGTATTCTGTCTCTATCTATACACGTATAGTATTTAAGCAAAGGCAAACGGCCTATCTGAATAGTCTTGATAATGGTGTTACAACCGAAATAGCTATCGACAAACCTTTTAAAAAAAAAAAAAAAAAACCTGTGGAATTTAATATTAATTATATTTTCATTTCTTGGTGACATTTTATTTAAATATCAAAGTATTAATATTTATTAATAAATGAATACTCTTAACCGTGGGTACTTGATGGAATTTGAATTTAAATTGTAATTGATTTGATTTTATTATTTTTATTTTTGAGGGTTTCGCCTTTAGACTTCTTCATGCACTATGCGCACTCACCAATGGCAAATACACACCGACAACGAATACAGTTAATTATCGTTTATATACCACTTTAATACCATACAAGAATGTAAAGACCTTATTACCCAAGTAAAGAATCGGGTAAGTACCTATAAAAATATTTATATAATAATATATATATATAATAATATTTTGAATAAGTATTTAAAGTTGTAAGTAAAGTATATAAAGCATAATGAATGAATTACATGTATATTATTCATATTTATATATAGTCTAATTACAATAATTAATGTGATTACTTCAATGGTGTGCGTTGACTTTTGCTTGTAGGGATCGTGTTGATAAAATACATATGTTATGCCTACCCATTATTTATAGCAAATTCAGTTTTGGCAGGCGGACAATGTAGTAATTAATATAATATAAGGCAGGCCTGGGCAAACTTTTTAGATGAACGGCCACATTAGGATTAGATATAAAATGAACAGCGAGCCGCAAGTATAATACTATTTTAGACATGCATTATTTATTATCATGAAAAAGGAATTTCAACATTTAAAAAAAAATGATTTAATAGCCAACAATTTAATGATAAGAATGAAACTTTTTTCATTAATCAACATTTTTTCAATTTCAAGTGTTAATTTTGTGGTTGAGATTGTTAAAACTGCTTGTAAATGTTTTATTCTATCTTAGTTTGAACAAAACCAGAAATGATAAAACAAAAAATCAGCAAGTTGGCAAATTCTTCAATTCATTATATTATGTTCTATATTCAAATTTTATTTTTAAAAAGTATGTACATAGTTAAAATATAGAAAAAAGTAAACTTTTTCAGAAATACTATTAAAGCTCGCAGAACCCACAGGAATGCCTGGCGGGCCGTAGTTTGCCCAGACCTGGTATATGGTATTACGGAGTGATATCAATTAGAGTAGATATCAGTGGTGAAGGGTGACTTTTGGAAAGAGGTGGGCTGTGGAGATCTGAGAAAAAGAGCACACTTGTCAGGTATACTTACAAGAATAGTACGATATTTACTACTAATGAATAGGTACACACTAATAAATGAAAACGACACACTAATTCAATGAAACTGCAAAAACTCATTCACGACATAAAAATGAGCGATGTGTTTAAATTACGTATTTTTCAAAACATGTATACCCATCAAAAATCATTAGATAAAATTTATTTTTATTTTTAAAAACAATCTATACTTGCTTATTTATTAATATTCGATTAAACGCCGTTGAAATAATTTTTTAATTATCTTTTAATTAATGATTTTGGACAAAGTGCGCAGTCGTGACAACAATATTATGCGCGAATGTTTTAGGCTTTGCGATAGGAGCTTACCTTATTTCGTACAAATCAGCAGACTTGCTGAGGTTACGAGACGTAAAGTCAATACGAAAAAAATTCAGAATTATTTAACACATAATCGGAAATTTATTTACGTCGAGACGTCGCGGCGTTTATTATTTAATTTACGGCGCGCTGTGGTATATTTTTTAATACCTTTCCAGATTGTTTTGTAAACTGTGTAATACTTAAATACATTCCTACATATACGACATCTCTCGTTGGCGAAATAAATTATTTTTATGTAACATAGAATAATGAAGTGATTAAGTATATAAATATGTCAATATGCAATTAAAAAATATTTTTCTTTTAAGAATGTGGGCTTTAAATAATCGCCTAGTATGGAGTCTTCGCAACTGGTAGATATAAATAGATAAATTAAATTGTCCATATAATTACACAATAAATAGTGATAGAAAATATGTAATGTGATAGATGGCTGAATCCTCCATAGAAAATCTGACAAAGAACATAATTCATGAGAAGAATATTAAACGATAATTACATATTATGTAAGTTTTATACGGGACAATCATAGAATGCTAGACCAGTAGGTATATATGGTAGGCCTTACAACAAAATATAATTTTTCGAATTTTGGCCAAATTCTAAATATAACGCTACGTCGCTGTTCGTCCAAAAAGACAGTGAGTAGACTCTCGCTAGTCATCCCCCGAGACCACCAGACTCGTCCAAATGCACGAACCGGCAAATAAGTTAATCTAATAATAAATAGCACCAAATATGTAAAGTCCTTAAACCCACAGTGTCAAAAGAAAATAAATAGTTGAATAGTTCATTCCGAGCGACAACATCGAGACCAGTGGTCTTGTTACAACAACAATTTTATTGTTGAATGTACCTCTACATCTTTTTTTTACCAATGTGTCTTGTTTAAAGAGAAATAATTACAAGATAAAAAGAACTTTTTGTGTACAACGTTTTTAAATTTTCTGTTGAATTATTATGCTCAAACTTATGATATGAATACTTGATATGAAGTAAATAAAAAACAAACAAATATAGAATACTGAAATGTCATTTTGATATTTCATTTTGATTTGCATTAGCATCGTGTTCTGATATATTCTAAAGTCGGGAAGTTAGTTAAAAATCGATTGCAAGATTTGTGCTGGACAAACAACCACCGGACAAACAACAAGAATACGAGCTAATAAAAACGTTGTAAAATATATCATATTGTATTACGTTGTCCTACATGCGTGGTTTTAATTTAAAATAAAAACAAACCCCATAGCATCTACATCAGTATCAATAGAAAAGAAATATTATTATACGTCACTCTACAGATTTTTTTTGGAGATGCTCCGCATCATCAGCATCTATGAGTTGTATGACACTGTGAGAAGTGAAGAACACAAAACTAACGGAAGTGGATTACCTTATGGGTGAAGCTGTAAGAAGGTATAATTCTTTAGTGAGGAGAAATATGGGATAAATAAATTTAAACTTGTGTCAAAGAATATGTTATCATCAATTATTGTTTCGTCTATGGTCTATGGCTATACCATAATATTATGCATGGCGGATGTCGTATTTTTTTACGTTTTATGGCTGGATCGTCATTACGTAATACATCAAAACTGGCTTCAAATCCTTGGTATATGGCGACAGACTTTCGCATTTCCATCTTATTTATAGTGGATTCGATGCCAAGCTCCTGAATGTGCTCCGAAAGGGAAAAGATGTCTTAGTCTGTTCAACCAGCTGTTGGGCTCTTCGGGCCGTCCGAATTGGTCGCCGCAAAGGCGAATTTTATGGCATTTAAAAAAATTCCGTTTTGTTGTAGCTTTATTTTTTGTATTATATATCTATATAATATAATATATGTACCATTTAATTTTATGTTAATTCTCCATGCTTTTCTCTGACATGGCACTTTTTATTAAATACAGTCAACTCACTAAACTCAATAAAATCGCACTTGATTGCGTAGCGACCTCAGTCTTGAGTATCTCTTGAGACATTTTTTCACAGGGTAAATATAAAAGGCTGATGCTTCACCCAAACGTAGGGTCTCATGATACACTTGATTAAGACCGAGTGTCGTGCGGGCGGATTGGCTTAGAGAGGTCCATGTTTTTATTTAGAATTATTAAAAACCATGTGCTTGCTTTTTCGTACAAGGTGGTTGTTAGTAATTTGAGAAAAACATGTTTTGAGAAAAACACATATTATTGTGTGTCCTGACCGGGAATCGAACCCAGGAACTTTCGGGTGGAAGGCAAATGCCTTACTCACTGCATCTCGAGAGGTCTATGTTGTTATATGTTTACTACTTACTGTTATCATAATATTAAAAAAAAATGTTTATATCAAAATATGTCAAATCGAGCCTTTTAAGAATAGATTGTTTCAGTTTTTTTTAGTATTAATATATACTGAGTAAGAAAATTACACTAAGAAAACCTTCGTTGTGATATTTTCTTCTTTTTTTTCTCCGCCTGACATTGTAGACAAAAGACTTTTAATGCTAATGAAATGTAAATATAAGTTTTCCACTGTGCGGAACACGCTGCCTTATCGGCGCCATTGTATAAAAGTGTCTGAAAAATATGCAAATCTTTTTATTGTACCATGACCATTAAATTAATTTAATCTTTGCGGTAATCCACTTCACGAGTAGATATGTACTCCAGGTCTATGATTTGATAACCTTATTTGAATTTGCTCTGCGTTTAAAGAGCTTTAAAGCTCCCAGTTTTCTACTTATTCATTTAAGTTATTTTCTCAGAATCATCTTTTCTCACAACGAAAGAAGATGTTTCGTGATACTAAAGTTGCAGCACTTAAATTTAACTCAAATCTCCTTTACTCACTCACCAACCCCTTGTATACGTTGTTTAACTGAATTCTTTAGCCTGGATTTAAAAATATGTTTTATGCAGACTTTCCACCAGTATCATAGCTGTTACTAAATAAATGCGGTGTCTGTCAGTTAAATATTTATCTTATAAATAGTTAATATAATATTATTTAACACTAGCTGAAGTTCCCGGCTTCGTATGAATTTTCTTCGTTGATTGATATTAACAAAACAATAATAATCAAACATTAACTACATATTTAATCTAGACATGTGTCAAAAAAAATATTCTGACAGCAGTTCAAGTCAAATAAAATGACACCGAATAAAAATCTAAACTAAAATACGCAAACTATGTCTTCATCCGCGGTAAAAATTCAAAAATTGGAAGGTAGAATAAACATAATTCGTATTATAATATATATTATATAGAATATGTGTCAAATAATTTGAACAATGGTTTGACTACGATATGCGGTTACATGTAATGTATATGAAAATTCTTTTATGAAGCAAAATTGGCTGTAAGCATCATCCCTTTTCACAAGTGACAGAAAAGCTTTCAAACCGTACGGAATGTCCATCAATCAGCTCTTTGCCTGAGAGGTAAATCATAATGGCCAAATAAATAGTAATATATTCTAATAATAAAAATGATAATACATACGATGTTTGTATTTAAGGCCACTTTAATAGTTTCTTTTATGTCATTCCGAATGTTGCGCTTGTCTATGCAATATTATGTGAGTTTTGTAATATATCTTGCATTAAAGTTGCATGTTTTGCATACACACGTTTACATTGTTTTTTTTTATAGTACGCATAGGTTGAAGGCTTTAAGCTTCAAGCACAACGTTAAGCCCAGTGTGTCAAGTTTTTTCTCAATATTAAGAATAGGTTGATGTGAAGCAATGGTGGAAACCAAGTTCCGGTATGTCCTAAATTAATAAAACACATTTTTAGTACCTACTTATTTCACTTTTAATAAATAAATCTGGATCGGTTTCATCCGCCTCAAAGGGACATAACTGAATAATCTTTATAAAACAGACATTTATCATAGCAAATTCAAAAGGTGACTACATTATACTTTATAGTTATACTTTGTCAATAACAATTAAATTGAAATTAATGAAATTGGATATTAATATTTCATAATACATCATTAAGCTAAACGAAATATTCTAAATTATTAACATAAAACAAAATATGAAGCAGTAAGCACTTACAATAACACATTTCAATATATCACCAAACAAACATTTATGATTAAACAATATACCTAATAACCCAATACATTTGATTAATACTTCGTTAATAAATTTTACAATGAAAATATATAATATTACCTCTAGATGGACAAACGAAAATAAACACGAATATAAACAAAAATATGAGTCAAAAATAAAATAAATTAATAATAATATTAATTAATAAATACTTAATCAATTAAATGGAATATGTATTTATTAAAATTGGCGGAGGATTGAATACACAAAAACATACGTTTTCACTGAAAAACTTTTTAGCAAGACTTAACGGCCCACATGGTCAGCGTACATCAAAATGTAGATTTTATGCTATTTTCAGAGCATAACCCTGGACATTCCTTAAACGTTGTAGATAATCTATTTATATAATTTTGAAGCCTTATTATCCTTTATATTTATTTTAAACAGTTGATGACTGCATAAAGTATTTTTATTACATAAAATAGTATTCTTTTAAACCTCTCGCTCTAATGTTTTAGAATATAAGGATAATAAAGCTTCAAAATTATATAAATAGATTATCTACAACGTTTAAGGAATGTCCAGGGTTATGCTTTGAAAATAGCATAAAATCTACATTTTGACCTACGCGGCGCACGTCCCCCCTTAAACATAAATTGTTCATATCTCTTAATTTTGAAAATTCAAATTCAGAATTGTCAAATAACCTATTTTTTTAATTAACAATCTTTATATTGTACCTACATACTTAATTATTAAAAACACAAACACCGATAGCCAATATTAACTCAATTTGAAAATCATTTCTTGTGATATAATAACTACTAGTTGCCGTAGGATGCCCATAGCTCAATTGGCGCGAATCAAGTTTCTACTGGTTCTAATCCCGTCGGGTGTAGTATTTTTTCTAGTAGGTACCTATATATGTATATATCTGAGGTTATTTCCAATTATGTATGTTCAAAATTATTAATTATTTTACATTTACTTACCGGTAGTGAACTTTACAAATTACAATTTCAAGATATTCACAACGTTAGAAGATTTTTTCTAGACCTATCTATGTATATATCTGTGGTTATTTCAAATTATGTGTGTTCAAAATTAATAATTATTATACATTTACTTACCTGTAGTGAACTTTACAAATTCAAGACATTCACAACGTTAGAATATAATATGTATGTTCACCACCACTAATACGATATTCATGTATCCTTTCTTGCTTTAAAAAAATACTGATTTAATGTAGGAAATACAATGTACAATGAAAGGACTGCAAATTATTCTGATTTTTTACCGCAAATATCAAATTCTCGAAATTCCTTGCATAATGATAGATCGCGATGTAAATATTACTCCGCGTTTTAATGCAAATTAGCGTATTGCATAATGGACCGTATGATAGCAATGCAAAAAGAGATTAATCGCCTGCAAAGTTTCTCGAAGAAAAAAAAATCTTAAAAACAACGTTTTATTTTTCATTCCGCATCGGGGGGCGGTAGGCATTTTTTTAAATTACCCCGGAAACGAAAAGAAAAAAAGGATTAAAATCCTCTCGGACGTTAATGATAGATAATGGTGGACTATATAAAAAAAAGAATTTATACGAACCGATTGTAAAAGAAACGGAACGTTATAATATTTTTAAAAAAAACTTAATTTTTTTAATTTAGAGATGAATATTTTTTCTTTTGAGTCCCTAGGCATTAAACTGATTTTAAGCTCTTTCAAATTCGGTACGGGGTACCTTTATCAGGACCGTTTTTTTATGATGCCCACCCAACGCAACCCACGAATCAAAGTGAATCCTTAATGTTTTTCGTCCAATTTTATAATTAATGCTCAATTGGACAACGTTGTGCATAAAAAAAACATATCTATTAGTTATGAATGCATGAATGCTAGTAACAACCTTCCCGTAACCTATAAAAATACACAGTTAAACATCAATTTTAAAAAAAATGCTTAAAAAGATAGGAACAAAGTCCACAGTTTAGTTTTGATTGTATCAAAAAACAACGATATGTCTGTATAGATGCAAGCATAAAATATAGAAATTTTAAGCGATTTGTACGAAAACGAATATGACGAAGTCATCCAGGCAACTCACAAATGGCAGAAAAGCATTACAGCCGAATGGAATCACCGTTAACATTTTGGCTTAGCGGTAATTTATACGAATATTGAAAATAAGTACATGAGATGCGGCATTTTATTTGAAAACAATGGTTTTTCGCATTATTACATTAAAGCTATACTTCAGTTGAGGCATGGTCTAAAAATATAGTGGCTAGGCGATGCGTGGATTGTGCAAATGACGCGTGCCGAACGAAATATAATTTGTCATAAAAATCTAACATGCGTCCATTTAATGTTATGTTTATTGTTATATTACTAATAATAATAGTGTATTCATTGACTTGTTTTCTTTTTTAAGTACATACGTTAAGTTTTTTAGTCATCTTTACACGATTTAAGAATTAATTTCCTCTTCGCCATCACAAAACAAATTGACGTGTTCACAGCTCTACTTTCACTCTCCAATTGCCAGCTAGTCCGAAATTTCGTCGGACCTATAGTTGAAAACTATTTGCCGTTTCACTGAAGTACGCTCCTAATGAAATCAACACTAACTCTTAAATACATAATTATTTGATAATAATTACATTTATCGCGTTCTTAGTTTCTCCCTTTTAGTCAATTTTAATGGATTAAAATTGTTAGAACCATGTTAGAACCTGTACGAGTTATTATCGAAGGTTTGTAAATTTGATGTCAAATTACTATATTATATACGTGTGCATGTTTTAAATATTCTTATAAAAAAATAGACACAAGAGTAATCGGTGTGATTGAGATCGCCAAACTGACAAAATTACAACGGGTTGGACATCTCTTTCGGCTAGGCTACTGGATAACTGCTGTATACATGGATTAGTGCAAAAATGATAATAAACACAAGGCAGCCGTAAATCTGTCGAGCAAGACCCACTATAATCAGTCAGCTACTAATTATCGCTCATAGTTTGAGTGAAATATGGTAAACTGTTTGCAAAAATGAATATTGTTTCATATTTAAATACAATATGTTACCTAATACGATAATTGATTTGAATGAATTTTATTTACTGCGAATAGGATCCTGGCTGTCGATGATGAATTGTGAAATCGTGATTGATTTTTAAAAATATATTGAAACCCCGATCTTACACTTTTAAAGGGACTAAAAAAAAGTGAATGGGGGGGGGGTTAAATAAAAAAGAATTTAAATATGTTTGATCAATGTTTAATAATATATTATAAACAATAAGAACGAAAAAATGACAGCAGCAATAATTATTGGTGACCTTAACATTTGAGCCAAAACTGAAAATTAAATGATTCCCCAGCTAACGTGTGCGTCTGCACCTTAATGTGCATGTTAATGATTGCATTTAATTGCATGAATGTGTTTAAAACATTATTTTTATTTTATTTCAGACGTAAATTGCAGGAAATATAAACGTAAAACTGTGTATTGCAATATAGGTACTAAAAATAGCGATAAAACGTGAATTCCGGGCACGTATTCACTATAGTTATTGTTTTATAATGGAGTCTAAACTGTAATAGCTATTTACACTTGCATATTTGATCCTTTATTTGCATTTAAAAATTACGTTTCTCTATATGACGTTCTTAAACAAATGATATTCGAGTAAATCTATTTTTCATAATGCTTTTGTTTGACGTTTAGTTTTCGCTTCAGCTCGTTTGCCTCGCATACTCTTTACTCCCGGGACATTTTTATGAACACCCAATGGAAAAGTTGCCCTGCAATGCGATCTATGTAGACTGAACGCCTACAAGTATCTATAATTAGCTTCAAACTATTCCGTGTTGCTATGAACTAAATAAACTTTAACATACTGACGCTTTATCTAAAGATCTAAAAAAATGTAGAAGTAGGTATAGGTAAATCATTCTACAGTGGCACCATAGGCGATTCGCGCGTGTATTGAATTGCTTGCGACAATGCCTGTTTCAATGCTTGCAAACAATACCACTACAACTCGAGTGCTTAAAGTCAGACAACGTTATCTACAAAAAATGTTTTTTTTTTTTTTTGAGATAACGTTATTTTACATTTACGGCTACATGATAGTCAAACAACGTTATGTCAATTTTTTCTAATTTCTTATTAAATCGTCAGTAAAGTTTAACGCTAACTACATAAGTAACCCTTGTTTTCATATTTTTTTAAAACTATCCCTATAAATTTTAACATCATCATAAGCAAGATAAATGTACAACACACAATAAATTATAAAATATTAATATTAGGTTTTAAATAAACATTTCCCTTGTTGAGTAACAAGAATCTAAAATAACGATTTTTGGCTCTCTTGTAAAGTTGCACTTTTGTAGATAGTGTTGTTTGACACTAAGCCCTCGAACTGCAAACCGTATTTGCCATACCCACGGTGCCACTGTAAAACGATTTACCTATACTTAGTGTCATACTCTTTATATGGAACGTCAACTGACTCTTTCCAGCATGCGTTGATCGATTTCAGCTCAGCATGTACGAGCTTAAAGAACACAATTATTTTGCCACTTGCCATTGATTTGTGGTGTCCGACAATGTGCTAATAGACCTCCTAGACTAGAGGGAAGAGATGCTCAAGTCGATCCAATCAGCTGTTGGACCCATCGGGGTCCGACCAATTTTATGGCATTTAAAAAAATGGAGTAGTTTTTTTATGTCTGTATTGTTTTAGGTCTGTTTTTTGTATCATATAATATTACATAGGTACCATTAAATTTATTTATTTTATATTAATTATCTGTGTTTTTCTCTTCCATGGCAATTTTTAATAAATTATGTCAGTAAACACAGTCAAAGCTCATTTGAGAGCGTGGCGACTTCAATCTTAGGTATCTGCTCCTGAGACATAATCAGGCGTAAAGATTTCTGATGCTTCACAACCAAACGTAGGACCTCGATATACGCTCGATTAAGACCGAGTGTGGTGTGTGGCGACATGGTTTGGAGGTATCTTTGTTTGTGTTGCTTTTAACCCGACTTCTGCTTACCTCACCTCTTATTTTCCATCATACATTCCCCGCATACATTTCTCATTCCGAGATAATCAGCAGAGTGATTTATCATTTCCCCGTAAACACGCCTCTTGCATGGAACCTTAGGTTCTGCAGTTACTGCTGGACATACTCAAAATATGTAAGTCGATGAAACCTGTCGCATCCAAAAATTATTATCGTGTGCGTGTAACCTGACATTAAAAAAATCTGCCAGTTATTATGATATAGTAGTGACCTAATTAATTATTGCAATTTATATATATATATATATATATATATATATATATATATATATATATATATATATATATATATATATATGTATATATCCGACAGTCAGTAGGCATATAAAAAAAAGACAACTTCGGCAATTTAAGATTATTTTTATTTCACTAAGTAATGATAATGGACATGCTGTTTTATAAATTTATAAATTTCAGGTTTCTGCTTTAAATTTATTCAAAACGGGAATTGGCTCTTAAAGATATTATATTTTAGGTAGGTACCTACTCAATTTTTACTCAACTTATTTTACTCAGGTAATTATTTTGTTCACCTTTGGTAAAAAGTATAAACACCTACATCATGATGCCAGTTTCAGCCACTTCCGTAGCCTATTTTAAGGTCGATATAATAAATGCAGGGTCACAATAAAAACTTTTACAATTAAAAACTTGTATCTTACGAGTTTCTTTGTTTTCAAGCTCGATAAAATTGTTTTCGTGTTTCGGCCATTACATAAAGTGATGAATAATTTTCCTCCTTCTGTTTTTGTTCATCAATAAATAATTATTAACTTTCGTGAACATTCATAAAGTTTGCTAATAATTTTGATGAATAAAAACAATTATTATTGATTGAACGATATAAAAATAAAATATTTATAATACATTTAGGTATTGTAATTTTTGCTTTACGCTATTTTTCTGGGGTAGTACTTTTTGCGATCTATCATAAGACTTTTGACCAAAGATATCGCCGTCACTTACATAGTATGAATTTGAACAACAAAATACAATATCAATGATCCAATATTGGATAACTGTATAAGCATGGCCCCCTAAGGGCGGGCTGACAGGGCTCTAGCCTAGGGGCCCGGGCTCAGGAAGGGCCCGGGGTGACGAGTCGACCGATAAGTGAGATAAACATAGACCACAAATTTGCTCTAGCAGTAAAAAAAAGGCTATTTTAGTTCAATAATTATTAATAATTAAGATCTTTGATTGTACGATGCAATTTGTAACTGTGTGCCAACACTCAACAACTCCATAATTCAAATGGATGTACATATTAAAAATACAAAATATCCCTAAAAATACACCTTAATTTTACCGCACACACGAAGAATAATAAATTTATAATCTGTCCAGTAAATTATAAATGATTTTTAACACCCCTACATGCTATTAGGTAGGCAGATTTGATTCGAGCGTTCAACTCCACTTACGTTCCGATATCACCTCTCTTATATCATATCACTATCTCGACTCTTTATGCAAACCGCCCAGGTGGCACTCCGACTCTGCATTCATAAGGCGCTGTAATAGTTACAGCGGTTCTCTTTTACGGTGAGATAGCGCCCTGACGCTTCCGTTTCCGCGGTCGTTATGACCGGAAGACCGTCGTCCCTGGCGGCCGACTGCGGATGCTGCGATAATGGATATTAATTTTGAATCTTCTCCCGCGAAAAAGTTACTCTCTGTTTTACTCCGGGCTCGCTCACTTAATTAAAATTACACCTCTCGAGGTAATAAGGCATAGCCATACTTTTTTCTTGTTACATAGGTAAAGCACTCGCTTTAAGTGGTACCTTTTATATTTTGAGGTGAATATGAAAAATTGCTGATGTCTGAGCATAATCATTATTTGAGGTTAACTTTAGTGTTCGTAAGATGTTTTAAAATTATCAATATTTATTTTTCATACCAATTATGGGTGTATCGTGGTACCGTACCCCTGCCATTAATATAACGAATTAAATTCGAGAATCCCAACCATACATCTTCGTTAAAATGAGTGAGATTCGTTTTGTTCTCAATTTAAATCATCATTAACATTGTCGTTAATGTAGGGTAACTGGGGTACATGAAAATTGTACGTATGTAGTTTGTATGTTACAAACCATTTAAATGCAACGCTTGTTAGACGTATGGCACTGCCCACTTGTCTGGAAATCGCAAGCATTATGCAGAAGGAATAGGATTTAACCCTATGTTCACTTCGTAATCTTCACTCAGAATCTCTCAGCTTCAGCTTATTCTGATTAACTTTAATCATACAGGTTCTCTATTTTGCGACTAACATTCTGTGCTTGGATTCGGCGAGATGCTTATATACAAAATCTCCATGAACGCAATTATACGTTTCGCACGCCATCTGGCGTAAAATCGCATTCGGATGATTTTTTTTTTATGGATAGGGTATAAGCATATTACACTATTAATTGAGATCCGTTTCTGGTGCTAAGAGTGTGGTTATCTATTCGTCAAATGCGATACACACCTGAAGTGAACTAATCCTTTGGCAAGTTGATCTTCTCATTGGGTCGTTCCGTGTACCGTTTGGAGTATTCTCTTTTACTGTTGATCAATCTCAGTGAACTCTGAATAAATATTAAAACCGGATGTGTTTCTATTTTATAATACACAATCTTATAATTTTTCATTTTTGATTCAATAAGCAATTTAATTTGATATTGATTGGTTTCAAGTATTTGATAAAAAACGCTGTCATCATTATCATATATTTAGGTGTGACTTGATTGATACTCACAAGTACCTACTCGCTAATCTAATTTTGAATCTTTCAGAATTATATATTGATATACACGATATGATTGTATATCTAAGTTATTCACCTATCTATTTTATTGTCTTTCCTTGTATTCTGGTGGTTTTTATTGCGTATTTTTAAGTGTTTTATTTACACATGAATTTAATCTCAATACTATACGGCCATCTCGTTCCTATAAAATAACTCACGGTGACCTGTGATACCTTCGGCAAACTACATACGTACAATTTTCCGGATACGTAGTAACTGGGAAAATATTCATCATTATCACTGTAATCCATTCTATAATGGTTTCTTTTTTTATACTTCGGTCGTATTATATGAAAACATTATATCATCGTGATGATTGAGCGATTTACGCGGTTGGACGGAACAGAACAGAACAGCCAGGGGAAAAATGAAACATTAATTTTTGTGGAATCTATTTAGGTTAGGTTTAGGTTAGGTTAGGTCATTATTTCGTTGTACCTAGTCACTTAATCATTTTGAACATATTATATTGATTAAGATGAGATAGCCTAAGCTTGCCGGCAACACTGTATATACTGGTGTATTGAAAATCTATGCTATTAAAAATCTATCAACATAATAGAGATAGGATAATTTATCTAAATATTAATTTATATAAATAGTTAAATTATCGTTGTTATGTTTTGTCATGTTCTGTTTTGTCACTGTTCTGTTTTTTCATAGAACCGAATTTGTTAAAGCTTTGTTTCAGTGTGAAACTGAGCATGAAATTAAGGAGTTGAAACTAAGGGCTTACTTCTAATCCTCGGAAACATGCTAGTAGACAACTATCGCACTGGACATATAATTATTTAATATGACTCTTCACATTCCAGAGTTCTCTCGTGAATGACGCCTTTCAGCATTTGTTTTAGTAGTATATTTATATTATAGTTTACCATGATTGAGTTTATATCTTGTCTCTTATAATGTAAATAAATATTGAATTTAAATTGAAGACTTCTTGGGAGGAAAATTGTAATAACCTTTTTAGAATAGTGAAACAAGTGATTAATGTTATATTCTGTTTTGTGCAATTATGAATAAGAGAGATTTATTCTTTATTGTAATGTTAAATCAGTTTCAAAATACCACGGTTTCAATATTTTCCGAATGAAACTAATATAAAAAAAAAGTATATTTCCTATTGAAAGTCATTCATTTATTTGAAACGACAGGCTTCGTTGCCGCCCTGATAAAAGCCAAAATGATTTTTGTATATTATTATTTATTCGTTCTTTAATTAAAGAATTTTTTCACAATTTTCCAATTACGTCCATAAATTTGCATTTTATGGAAATTTCTCGCTTAATATTCTAAGCTGTATATAATATATTTACGATTGTATTTAATTTCTTTCCGAAATACTGATTGAAACTTTCTTTAAATTTTCTGTCTCGTTCCAATTGAAATAGTGCCGCAATTACGAAAACTAAAAGTTCGCAGTTATTTTCTTTTTTTTTGTATAAAGTACTTACTCGTCTAAGAAGAAAATATCACGGAAAATTAAAGCATTCAAAATGTGGCTACTATAGATATTATATAACAGTAGCGAATGGTGATGGTAGGCTATTAAGATCCGACTAAAATAATTCATACCTACTAAATTTTGTTAGTCAAATTTATGTGTTTTCATTGAACTAAAACTACTGTGTCAGTTTTTTTAAACCCATAGTAGAATATAATATTAGATCAGTCGGAAGCCAACAGCGGTGGAGTGAGGTTGTACAACTTCGCTTACGTATTCGGGACGCTATTCGCCGGGACTCGCGAACGGTTATAAATACGGGTTACAACAAAAATAATATTGTTTGTAAATGAATTTGACAATAAACTCAACATGTGTGGTCCCATGTGATTTTGACAATCAGTGCCAGTGCTTGAGAAAAAGTGAAAAATATTTATTGTTGCACGGATAGTGCACTTTGTGCGGGGAGTGCGTCAAACGCTGTGAAGCGAGGGGTTGTCCACACTGTTTTTTGTTCACACTGTCGCGCGAATTCCAAGACCGCGTGAACGGCAAAAGCAATAAAATGGAAAACACCACGATGGAAGTGAATGAAACCAAAAAAACGAAGAAGAAAAGAAACGATGATGAAGAGGAAGTGGTTGGAGAAAAAGAAGAAGAATGGCAGACGGTGACCTCTGGAAAAAAACCCAGAAGAGACTCTGGGGTCACTCCAAAGGGAAACCAAAACATCGTCATGATAGCGACGGGAAGTAAAATTCCATTAAAATTGAAAATAGCGCAGATGCTGCATAAGGCAGGAGTAAAAGTACAGAAAATTTACAATAAAAATTTAAAGACGTACATCCAAGTAGAAGACGAAAAAGAAGCAGATAAAGTGAAACAAGCTGGAGAACTCAAAGATCTCGGTTTTGTGACCAAAGAGAATGACTCCTGCTCTTATGGAGTAATAAGAAAAGTCGATATTGATATGGACCTCCAAGAACTGCAAATGGAAATCAAAAGTGATGCAAAAGTAATCAACCTTAAGAGGTTGACAAGAAAAGGTGATACAGGAGAGCTGACAAAGACCTCGTCAGTCAGTATTAAATTTGGGGAGAAAATATTGCCGAGAACAATTTACATATATGGAGTCTCTTTTGCTGTAGAACCGTATGTATTCAGGGTTATGCAATGCTACAAATGCTGGCGATATGGGCATATCGCGAACAATTGCGGACGTACAGTAGAAACGTGCCCTAAGTGTGGTGAAAACCACAAAACCTGCGAAAAAAATGAGGAAATTACGTGCATCAATTGCAAAGGTAACCACGCGGCAAACAGCCAAAAATGCCCAAAGTGGCAAGAGGAAAAGAATTGCAAAGAAGCAATGAAAAAAATGAACATACCTTTCAAGGAAGCAAAAAAAAATATGTTAAATAATAGCTATGCTGACATATTAAAACAAAAAAAAATCGTAGGAAGAGATGAAAGCGAAACAATTCAAAAAACTAAGGAAAACAAAAAGAAAGAAGAAGCAGTGGTAGAAGCTTCAGGCTCAACAATAATATCTACAGGTAGTAGCGTAAAGCCTACAAAAAATAAGAAAAATTCAAAGGGGAAGACAGAGGTTAACGCGATGGGAGAAATTATGAAAGTCTTGCTGAAAGGGGGAGACTGGCAGCAGATCATTAAACAACTAATAATTAAAGCAGTGGACTGGGTATGCAAACAATTCAAAGAAGGACACTTAAAGGAAATTCTAGGGGAGGTTCTGGAGCAAAATGGATAATAAAAAACAAATTAGGATTTTACAATGGAATGCCAGAAGTATGAAGCAAAAAAAGGATGATATAGAACTCTACTTAATAAGACAAAAAATTTCAATAGCATTAATCTCAGAGACTTGGCTGAGGTCTGAATTAGACTATCTGAAATTCAATGATTACACGATGTATCGAAAATACAGAAGGGATGGATACGGAGGAGAGCGATTCTGGTGCATAAAACACTGGCGTCTAAAGAAGAAAGAAAGAAAGACGGAAGAGCTAGACAAAATAATTATAAAGCCATTTAACAGAATAGGAGTGAGGACCTGATCGAAGGATCCCCTTCTAGAAGAGAAGAGGCGATATGACAGCGAGTCGCAGTCAAAGCCTCGGTAAAATCACAAAAAAAAAAAAAAAAAAAAAAATATAATATTAGATATTTTTTAGAATATTTTTAACTTAAATGAATAGATTATGGTTTTTTTTGACCATGTCCGATCCTAATAGGATCATAAATGGGCCTCCACAGAGTAGATGTTTATATTAACAGATTTTTGTTTTTTTTTACGAGAAATGGATGTCAGCCACTTGCTCAACATATTAGTCCATACCCTGACTCACACACAAATTGAAAAACAATATGTGTACTTGCCAGACCCAGGATTCGAACCTGGGACCCACGGCGTTATAGTCCAATGCTTAAGCCGCGCGGCCACCGTGGGTGTCAAGTCAATTTTACTTTCCGCAAAACAAATCCTGCAATTGTTTGAAAACTTTTGCCCTTAACCAAATCGTGTCCGGAAACTTGTTCGTATGCAGTTCGCCGTATCACACTTGACGTTGTATAGGAAATATGTGGCCGTATATTAAAGACCGCCCAACCTCTTTGGGTCGTATAGTACTGACATAAAATTCATGTCTAAATAAAACACGGTTCTTGTCGGTTTACACTTTACAGGAAGCCAGCAGCAAACAAATTTTGAAAACAACCGATATACCTACCTACTGGACTATTTGTTAGGTTAGATAGTGTTTGTCAGTTTTTTTTTTAATTCAATTAAACCCTGCCTAATCCAAGCAACTATATACTATACTATTAGATGTTTTATAGATAAATGAATTTTTTTTATCGATTATGGTTTGGTTTGGCCTAATGAATTTTAAAAAACCATTTCTATTATGTATTCTTATTTCAACGAAAACAAATACATATGACTGAAAAAGTGTTTACTATTTTTGTTGAGTCGCCCATAGCATACCTAAACTATTATGGTTTGGTTTAGGCAGGGTTTAATTCAATTTTAATAATTAACCAGCACCATCTGCAAATTGTATTCTTACCTCAAATAAGAAAAATGTTGTACCATACTTTAGCCGAAAAAATTTATGTTGGTAATAATTTTTTTTAAACATACGTATCATTTCTGATATCGTTGAAATTGATAACTGAACTTCAGACAATAATAGCATGTACTCAAGCTTGCTATTTGAATAAAATATAGTATGTCAATATTAAATAATTTTAAATTTTAAATGAAAAACTAGTTTATTAGTAGATGTTATAGTATTTCTTAAACAATGTTAACAGTTGAAATCGTCATGTCTTTCTTTAAAATATAATTCGAAGCAATTTTCAATTTTCAGAGCTTTTTTCTACACAGAGCTTAATGGGCGCTACGTCGTTAGCATTCGAAGCTACGAGCGCGGTAAAGCACTATCGGCCGACGTGCTTTTGGCCACTTACGTCGTGCCAAGTTTAAGCGATCTCCAATTTTTATGATACGGAAACTCAGTAAGCTCTCGGCAGCGAGCATTGCTGACTATAAGCTCAAGTAGAGCGGAAATGTCTTTAATTCACGCCCAGACTATTTTATTGCTATTTACGGTTTTACGTTTGCGGTATAACGGTACTTGTAAACGTAAAAAATACTCTAAGGCGTTTTAAGTTCTTTTCAAACACCCTTAGCTTTAAAGTATGTCATTTATTTACATATATATTTAGAGAACCTTTATATTGTCTGATTATTGAAAACAATATTATATATTAAGTATACCAATTTTCTTGAAATAAACTTTACCTAAAAACGTTCTTCAATGTTATATCTTATGGCGAAAGGTAGCTTCATTATGGGAAAATAACTAATCATTATAAACCTTATGCATAGTTGACAGTTTAGTAATCAATAGATTACGTGGCATCGTCGCTTTTGACGACCGAAAGTGCTGCCGTTTTTTATAATCAGATTTTCCGTTATTTTTACAACGTTTTTATTAGCTCATATTCTTGTTTGTCCGGTGGTTGTTTGTCCAGTACAAATCTTGTAATCGATTTTTAACTAACTTCCCGAATAGCTAGACATTTGAGACATTTGAAAAAATATATCAGAACACGATGCCAATGC
Source organism: Rhyacophila brunnea (assembly GCF_057557595.1). Classification (NCBI taxonomy): domain Eukaryota; kingdom Metazoa; phylum Arthropoda; class Insecta; order Trichoptera; family Rhyacophilidae; genus Rhyacophila; species Rhyacophila brunnea. The sequence continues at coordinate 193,778 of NW_028232852.1, forward strand.
ATTCTTTTAATACCTTTAGCCATCTTTAAGCAGAATTGAATTCATTTTCAGTTAATTCTGTTTTGTATGGAAAGTTATTTCAGAAAAATCCGTAAAAAGTAAAAGACTATTATTGGTTGCTAATGGGTGGTCCTAGCAACTAAATTATTAATATATACGTGCGTTACTATGGAAATCAAAATGACATTTCAGTATTCTATATTTGTTTGTTTGTTTTTTTTTTTACTTCATATCAAGTACAAGTTTGAGCATATTGAGCATAATAATTCAACACAAAATTTAAAAACGTTGTATATAGTTATTTTTATCTTGTAATTATTAATTGATAAAAATATGATGACTTGACAATATAAATTTTTATTTGATACTTACATAACATTAATCGTTGCTTTATCAGTTATTTGTTAGAAAAAAATTCACGCATCACGGATACAGTGTCGCTAACTTTTGGAGAATTTTCCATAAATTGCAAGTATCTCAAACACTGCGTTTGTTTTCAATAGTTTGAATAATATTCTAGTAGGAGATTTTTATTACCTATAGTATTTCGTGTTTGCGATGATGATCACGAATCATATTTACAATACATATTTATTTGACATTATGCTTTATCTGTTATGTGCCCGAAAATCGGCTATATAATTCATAATCCCACCTATTTATATAATTTTGACTAAGCATAGCGCCCTAAGCGTACTTCTTTCTGACGTCGACACTTAAGTGCCGAGAGTGTTAAGACGTCGGAAAAATCTAGTGACTTTAAAATGTGCTGTGAACGCGTACTAAAAATAATATTATATACCTACTATAAAGAGAGGAAAACACGTCGATGTCACGATCTGAATGAAAATCTTTTTGATGTGCGCACATATTAAACCTTTTAATTACAATTTGACATACCTGCCTAACTACTTTAGAGGAGTTGTTATGTTTAGCAATGGATATTAAGTTAATAATAACCCAATCCTTCCGTGTTTTTATTTTATTTTCATCGACATACTTTTGTTGTGAACATTGCTTCAGTTTTCTTTTGTCAATCAAGACAACGCAAACACCTGAATCCATAGGTGGACCTGCGAATCAAAATGAAGATTTGGTAAAATAATGAAATATGAACAAGACATTCAATTTTATGTTCATCTTTTGGATTCATGTTGCTGTTTTTGTGTAGATATTTATACATATATGCATTTTTTACAATGCGTTAAAAGTTTATGTAAATTCAATAATTTACTCAAAAAAAAATACTACTTAATTGATTTTTAAATCTGATATTATTTTTGTAAGGGGTGTGAACCATAGAAAATAGTGGAATACCCCTGCTTTAGATCAGGCCTGGGCAAACTGCGGTCTACCAAGTATTTCTGTGGGCGCCGCGAGCTTTAATCGTATTTATGAAAAAGTTTACTTTTGTCTACATTTTAACGCCTTTTTTAAAAATATATTTTGAATACATGAATTGCACCGTCGAGAAGAAATCTGCAAATTTTACAACACTCTTAATTCGGACTAATTCGAACAACTTAAAGATTCTAATCAAAAATGTTGGTTATTTTTTGATCAACATACATATACATACATTATATTGTGAACAAACATTTTCAATTATGAATATCAATAAAAAACTCTTTCACCAACACCGATGAATATTTACAAGCAATTTTAAGAATCTCAATTACAAAATTAACACCTAAAATTTTTTTAAATGTTGGAAAATATAAAACAGTTTCATTCTACCCATTAAATTATTGGCTATTAGAGAATCATTTATTTTTACAACGTTTTTTTAGCTCGTATTCTTATTTGTCCGGTACAAATCTTGCAATCGATTTTTAACTAACTTCCCGACTAGCTAGATATTTGAAACTTTTAGAATATATCAAAACACGATGCCAATGCACTTTTTTAGCCATCTTTAAGTAGAATTGAATTCATTTTCAGTTAATTCTGTTTTGTATGAAAAGTTATTTCGACACCATTATTGGTTGCTAGGGTTCTGGGGTCCTAGCAACTAAATTATTAATATATACGTGCGTTACTATGGAAATCAATATGACATGTCAAAATGACATTTCATCATACTATTTTATGTAATAAAAATACTTTATGCAGTCATCAAATATTTAAAATAAATATAAATGTTAATAAGGCTTCAAAATTATGTAAAAAGATTATCTACAACGTTTCAGGAATATCTGAAAATATAGAAAAGCTCCATTTTGACGTACGCTGAGCATGTGGGACGTTAAGTAGTAATTTTAACAATAATTTACATATTATGTTTATTTGAAGTTTCCGTTGTCACTTATTTACCATGAACAAGTATTATAGAAAATGCTTTTGTTTATATAAAACCAAAACCTCTTTTTACTTGTTAAATATATCTTTAAAATTTTACGGTATCAATACGTATCGTTACTAAGAAATTAATTTTCAAAGAGATCGCTCAGATTCTGTTTTGAAACGTACCTTCTAAATACCCTTTGATTTTATATTCTTCAAGTTCTGCAAGGTAGATATTGATATCTAGATTTTGAAAACTTCAAAGTGAAATGTACATTTATTTAGGTACTCTATAAGTATGAAACAAAGTACCTACCCAAGTCTTCAATCAAGATAAACTGAACAGAATTATTATAGGCTGCCTCAGGGTTTCAATCGAAATATTACTTGGAGATATGTAATAAACGTAAACCTGTTACCTATTAGCTATGTATAAAGTCATCAGAAACTCTGTGGTTTATAAAAGAAGGCACAATAAATAACTCTATGCAACACTATTAGCCTATTAGGCATTGTCACCAGTATGCCGTCTCTGGATTAATACAAGATTCAAAAAATAATTTACCTATGACAATAAATTTATTCCTACAATTTTGTTAATGGTGTTACAACCGTAAAAGCTTTCGATTAAGAAACTAAATTCGAAGTATAATTAAAACGTCATTAACGACATATCGGTATACTTAAAAAATATATTATGCAAGAGATAAATACCAAGTGGCAGTGCCACCTGTCAGCATCTGGTTTGGTTCTCAACAAAATTATTTTGATTAACCACCACTGCCAGACACCGTACTTTTTATTATTAATACAATTTAATAAATCGCAAAATACCGGTTTAAAAAATCAGACCATACCGATACATTCGGTATTGAAAGTGGAAGCAAAATGTATTAATTAACACCAATGTTAATTTAACAGTACTGTAAATTTTTCTCGAGTTACGTGATGTCTGGTTTACTTCCGTTGCCCTTCAACGTCCTTGAAGACCAGCAATGGCACATGCTATATTTTTTTAAATATTTTAAAGAGATTTATATAAATTTGTATATATATTGGTAAATACTTCTGTTTTCCATATTATATATCTCGAATACCAGTATTCAATAGGAAATGCCGAAATACCGGTATTAGTATTTTTATTCGGTATTGCAATCCCTAACAGCGAGTGAGTTACAAAATATAATATGTCAATACACCTATAAAATTTTCTATCAATGTAATAATACCGAAATCTTCGTGTATCCGCCTATGAATAGGGTAGATAACACTTAATACTCGTACCTATATATTTTATCTTTGTATTATATTCAGTATTATTGTATATGAATCAATATCTCTACTTATAATAGTCATAATAAATCAATCAATATTGATGTCAGTTATAAAGCCTGGCATAAACCTAATAGAGTAATTTCGGTGTAACTGGTCAATCAAATGAGCCACTTGGGTTGCTTCAGCAAGAATTGATTGATTCAGCAACTTTTATCTTATTGCTCATAAAAGAAACTGCCAATAAACATAGTTATTACTGTGTTGTCCGATATTTACAATTAATTATAATTATAACATACAGCATGATACACTGGGCTGTTGAAATCGGGTAAATGAGGTAATTTTCTACAAAACAACGTCCTATAAACTTTAAAGTGGTACTTCTTGATCTAACTCGGTCAGTGACGTCCCTAGACAAAATGCCGCCACTAGGCAGCGCTAAAATGCCGCCCCATTTTTATACAGTATTTTTTATCATCCTTACATGACCCCAATATTTAAGAAATGTGTTGTATAAATAGATACAGTACTAACAAAATATATACCACTAAATCCAATTTAAATGCCATCTCTACTTCAATAAACAATAATGCGAGTCCACAGTTTCAGATACATTTAAAAATACACCTGACAACTTTCAAAACACGCGAGATAGGTAAGTACCTATGTAGGTGCCTAACTATAATTCAAAATATAATTCGCAAATCGGCACGTGTCAAGTACGTGACGTCCAAGGACAACAGAAGTAAACTAGACATCTCGAAAAAAAAAATACAGTCCTATTAAACCTTTTATGTTGATTCTTAATACATTTTGTTTCCAACCAGTGAGCTGATTTTTTTTAATCGAAGGATATTTTCATTATTAGGTACTTACAAAGTTTAGTTACCTTTTCCTATATAATATATCTAATGATTCTCCTCGATTTGCTGCCCCCAAGCGACGCTCAATCTGCCTACACCCACGGGACGTCACTGAACTCAGTCGAAAATTAAGAATATGTGGTATAAAGTCGAAATGCATATAATGATACGAATCACTAAACAGTATTTAACAATTTTTTAAGTAATTATCGGTTAGTATTCGAGTAAATACGAGTAGACCGATGTGCGTATACTACAAAGTTTTTAATGTCGTTTAATTCTTTCCGATAAAGGAAAATTATTACTAATCTTGATTATATACGCAAATACGAAATACTAGCAATGTTAAAAATGTCTTATTATAAAATTCATATAATATTATAAGAGTCATCAATTTTTGTAAACCGACGCTATCTGGGTATGATATACGAATTTCTTGCCATGTCAATAAAAATATATATGAATGTAAATATACCCTGTAGGTATACCTTATTTATCACAATTATAAGTCTGTGCTAAAGTTCCTAACTATTAAATTATTTTATTTTTATATTAACTGGTATTTTATAATAATTGTGCAGTTCATACTACTACTAGTAGTAGTAGTGGAGTAATACCATTTAAGGTATGTCAATTAATAATATTTTAATAAATATTAGGAAGTTTAATTTTTTTTACAACCAATAGTTTCGCAACTGTCATTCTATTTGATGGTACGAGTATCATGGCGTTACTTATATATAACGTAGGTATATATTATGGGTGGTTCACAATATTTATGGATAAAGTCCATCAAAATGGATCCTGAGATATTTGGACCTAAAGTTAAAACTCCTTTTGTAAAAATTATGAATGTTTTCACTGTATATACTTACCATATTTTGATAGTAGGAACATGGATCAATTTAAATAAATAGTCGAAACTTAAAGTATATTCAGGCTTTATTAATATTAGCAAATTAATGTAAGCAAATACCTCTTTATACCTACTGCTGAAGGAACTGTCAAAATGGACATGATACACATTCAATTTGATGTATATCAATACTAGTATTGCCATTTATGCGGAAAATTGTAAAGCTACGATTGTGATATTATCTCACAATATAGAAATCTATTTTATCTATCCACTGAATCGATTTTTTTGAAAATTGGACTTGATCTATAATTATTGTGAACCACCTATTTATTCATCAAAACTTATTGGAATTGTCATTGGAATAATGGGATGAGTCGTCAAGTCTATGAGTTTACTAGAGGAATTTGTAATTTAAAAATTTATTTGATCAATTCATTTTTTTGACTAGTGTATTAACAGTTATGTTTTCTTGTTGTTTGCAGCAGAACTCATCCACGAGCGTCTCGAGCTTGCATCGGCAGGGGAGGCCGAGCAGCCGGCGTGGCGCCGCGGCGATGCCGTGAGCGGCGGCGCTTGGTGCGCGATGGGCGCTAGCGTCGGCCGGCACGCCTCCTCTTCGTCGCAGGCCGCGGGGCGCGAGGGTGGCGACGGGAGCCAGCTGAAGGGTCGGAGGGCGCGATCCAGCGGGGACCTCTGCTCGGGAGGCGTCGCGGATCAGCAGCGCGACCAGGACGTCTACTCGGTCGCGGGCTCCGCCGCCACTGACGCCACGCCCTGGAACAGGTAAAGCATCTTCACCTTCTTCTAATACAACTTTACCACCATAGGGTGATTATGTCAATACACCAACCCTGCTTATAAGTGTTTTCTTATAGAACCGTATTCATATTACCATATTGCATTTAAATGTGACGCATACTCAATTTAAATGTCATTGCGAATACTATACTTAAAAAAGTATCGTTACTTTTCGTGGCTCACGCGTATGCCGTCGTTTTTTTGAGGCGCCGCTTGTTGCGCTTCTAAAGAACGCCAATGTGTAAAGGGCGTAATATCCGCGAAAAATGCCTATTGTATGGAGATAAATATTTCCAATATGATGCCATTCGTGAAAAATTCTGTTCTTCCTCAAGACATATTTCATGTAGTGTATAGCTTAAGTAGTTAGTCCACATCCATTCACCATAAATAATGTCAACTAATCTGAAAGTTTAATGATTTGTCTAAATAATTGTATTACAGTATTTTTTTACTTACTTGATAATCTCATATTAATGGAAACAAAACCGGAGGTATTCGCTGTCATTAAATCAGCTAGTTTAAGTATCTACAATAACTACCTGTATTTTGTTTTTTTTATCGAACATAATGATTTTCTACCAATAATTTATTGTCCGTGTTAAAATCATTAAAGTGATACATTTATGTACCGCAGAGCCAGAGTAGCTTTAGTTCGATTGTGCTGAAAGTGAGTTAAATACTACAGAGCGCATATGTGTCACTAAATTTCAAAATCAGCCAAGTCCATAATAGATGAATAGGAGAAAAACAGCTTTTTGTTTTCTCAAGTACACAGTCACAAGGGTGAAAGTTTATATTATTTCGAGTACAGAATATTTATAATTAATAAGTTCCACATTCCGATAATAATGCAGAAATGTTAGAAAGTAGTATTTCTTCAGCAATTCACAAAAAAAGTCAGTAATACCTAAAGGTGGACTTGGCTGATTTTGAAATATAGCGACACATATATACGTATTTAAATTATCGTATCAGAGTCACACCTGAGAATTCTTTAAACCATAAAGCCAAAAGTCCAATAACAAGCTTTGGTTTATTTTAAAGTGTTCGTTTTAGACTTAGATTCTCAGGTACAGATTTTATTATCTAACAGTAGGTACTCCCTTCATAGAACTATGTATTTATTTTTGTTGTATTTTTTCAGTAGGTCATTACCTAGTCACCTGGACGGCAGGCAACGCTGCCCTTGCGGCGACTGCGGTCCCTCGGTTAACAACAACTGCGTTCACTTACACGCACCCACCTACCCACGTCACCACAGAAAGTTCAACCACCGTTACGGTTGCAAGTCAGGTGAGGTCAATCAGTTTTTACAGCACTTATATTATTAATAGTTGCTTGTTAATATGATTTTTTTTTTTAATAAAATAACATTATCACATACCTAATACCTATATCATTTATCATATTTTAATACCTATGCGGCTGAATAGTTATCGATTTCAGCCAGAATTATAATACACTATGTCAATGTAGTGTCTTAATCGAATAACGTAGTATGTATAATATAGTATTGAATACAATTGAAGCGTTCAGATGTCACAATGTTTTAGATTGTTTCAATTCTTTATTTACCATAAGTATATGGCTATTGGTTTCAAAGTCAGTTATCTTCATAAGTATACATATATAAATATTGTAAATTCAGATTTAAGATTGCAATCAAAATATTTTTGTAACCACGCCACGACAGGCGTTTTTTTTATATACAATAATTCTTAATAGTATATAGACAGACTTTATTATAATCCTGGCTAAATTTATTATTCTTACCAATTTGCATGTTAATATATGTATTATATTTTCATATTGACATCGTCATCATATAGTATTATATTCATATGGTAATGGCATAATAATGTAATAATCTCATTGTTTCGCCAGTTTGTGACTTAATGTTTCTAATATACGAATTACTTTTGAACATCACCTATCTCAGATCAAAAATACTTTCATGATTAATAATATGGAGGTTATCAACGTAACTGCGGTGAGGTTTCTTGTAGATAGGTAGGTCATGTGTTGTTTGGGGACAGGAAATTAAGAAAGGGTTGCGAATAAAATAACTTTTGAGAGTAGAGTTCTTTATTTATTTATTTTTATATTTAATGACACGTTCATTACCCATTTGGACTGCTAAGAGGTCATAATACTTCTTAACATATTGCAAGCAATCATTTTTTTATATTTATTTATCTGGTTTGAATGCTGATAATTATATTAAAATCCCATTTCAAAATTAAAATGAACCAAAAGACCGATTTCTATAATACTCGTGACTACAAGCCCAGCTATTAGACATGTGTATACTATTATAAGAGATGGTAAGCAAATCAATGTAAGCAGGTATGTATTAAATAATGAAAGTTACATTATCAAAAGCAATTAAAATTCCAATCCCCGTTTGCACGTTGCCGTTGATAAATAAAAGCTTCCGTAAATTTCCCAACATGCATGCAAAACACCGAAAGCTTTTTGTGTTGTTTACTACTTAAAATAAGTTTTTATTGGATGAACTTCCTGTATCGGCGTCTCGTAAAGTAACTTGATAACATGCATGGATTTTCCGTTAAAATTATTGATTGTATCGCCTTTCCAAAGTATTTTTTATAACGTCGATCTGTCAAACTAGGTACTTCAACTAGCTAACTGAGGTATAGCAACAATAACTGCTGAATGAAGGACTCCCCTAGTTGCTTCGACTTTTCTCGGCCTCTAGTTCTCCCACCTATTCACACCATTTCAGCCAGGTTGACAAGTTTATCAATTCAATGTATACCTATGTGGTCATTGAGTTACCCCGTAACCTATGGATTGCTTTTATCCCCTGCCGAGCGACATATCTTTTTTGCCTCCTTATAAATTGTTTTATTTTTCTACTGATATACTTATTTTAATACTGAATATACAGGAGATTTAAGGATAGTAAATTCTTTATTATTGAAAATATATACATAATTTTGTCATTTTTATGTAGTTATATATATAGTATATTATATATATTAAGTATATTATATTTATATACAATGTATACACATTACGGCCAGACAATATAGCCGCTGAAAGCTCTTGCGCGTTTGTTACCCGCGTCTAAATTTCCAATAAAAGTTTACGGCGCATAAAAATGTCCAACTATGCGTTAAAAAAAATACTCATCGAGCTTTCCCTCGTTAAATTATTTATTTGGTTTATTTTTTATCGTTTATTTTCGCACGCGGAAATGAGCTTTCATAGTAAGCATATTTTTTTTGAATTTACGACCCATATTCACACAGTTTATAAGAGGAAGCTCAACTGAAATATACAAAAAATGTACCTAATTCGTATTCTCAAAATTTCTTAGACTGAAATTGCAACTAATGTTGACATTCTCAAACGATTTGGCAAGGACCGAGAAGTATTACGCATAATCTAAACTAGAAAACTACAGTAACTTGGCAACATTATGACAACATTAAGGTATAAGTACAGAATTTCTCAGCTCATGTATCAGTATTTCGTGGCTTTAAACCATCTATGGTTCGTATGAGCACAATTTCACTGAACTGTTTTGGGTAGCAAAGTACAGATCACCCAGACGTTGGCTGAGGAATACAATTATATATAAATTATTAACAACACCTCAGAAAATATATAACCACTAGAAATAAGCTTTTAAAAAATGCGACGGCCTGCAGATTATTTATGTCAATTGATACACACAAGTTTAGTTATTAAAATGTTCAGAGCTTTTTTAACCATATCCAACGTTGAAATATCGCAAAATAAAAGCAATTCTTACACTTACCTTATGTTTATATGTATTTGTTTTGATTTATCTGTAACGCTTGAGAGAAAACATATTAATTATGTAAATTTGTCGGTGGAAGAAAAGATACGCGTAAACGCAAATTCTAAATTTGACAAATTAACTGACGCGAAAACAAAGGAATAGTTTACTTTAATCGGGTCTTGAAAGTATCCAAATGATAAGATACTCTCATAATAGTTTGACAGATGTTTACAGTGCAGTGCGGTACTAGCATATCGAGTATATAGAAAAAAAAATGAACGACATTACAATTATTAATTTGTGACAGATTTACGGATAGGTTCGGCAGTAATGAAATCTAAATATGATATCAAAATCAATATCAAAATAATTTATTTTGCACAACTAAGCCACATCCAATAATGTTGACAGGTGGTACTGCCACCGGGTATTTTTTGTAATATCATAATATTATCTCATTGTCTATGAAACTACGTATGTATTGTAATCAATACGCGAGTAACGCACGTATATATTAATAATTTAGTTGCTAGGACCCCAGACCCCTAGCAACCAATAATAGTGGATTGGATTACGGATTTCTTCCGAAATAACTTTACATACAAAATAGAATTAACTGAAAATGAATTTAATTCTACGTAAAGATGGCTAAAAGTATTAAAAAAATGCATTGGCATCGTGTTCTGATATATCCTAAAAGTTTCAAATGTCTAGCTAGTCGGGAAGTTAGTTAAAAATCGATTGCAAGATTTGTACCGGATAAACAACCACCGACAAATAAGAATACGACCTTATAAAAACGTTGTAAAATACTATCTTATATAGCAATAGTGTGTGAATTACACACAAAAATACTATTACTATCGTTTAATTGCGCATAGTTCAGAAACTTTTTGATCCACGCATGCAGTCTTGCAACTTGTGCGATAAATACGTGTTTGTATATTTTGCATTCCATGGGTATGGTCGCGAAAATACGTACCTACTGCCAGCAATTAATCTATGCATCTGTAAATGGACTATTAAGATACAACCTAAGGTGGAAGCGCGTTTTTTTCAATTGAGTACAATCCTAATACGTGTTTACATATTTTGAATTTCATTGTTATGGTCGCGACAATACGTACCTACTCCCAACAATTAATTCATGCACGTGTAAACGGGCTATTAAGTTACAACCTAAGGTGGAAACGCGATTTTTTTCAATTGAGTATAATCCTAATACGTGTTTACATATTTTGAATTTCATTGTTATGGTCGCGACAATACAAACCTACTGCCAGTAATTAATCCATGCATCTGTAAACGGTCTATTAAGATACAGCCTAAGGTGAAAACGTGTTTTTTTTCAATTGAGTACAATCCTACTACATGTTTACATATTTTGCATTTCATTGTTATGGTCGCGACAATACGTACCTACTGCCAACAATTAATTCATGCACGTGTAAACGGGCTATTAAGTTACAACCTACGGTGGAAACGCGTTTTTTCCAATTGAGTGCAATCCTATATGGATCTTGGCCGCATACTAAAGAAGTTCCTAAACAGTTTTTTTAAACGAATAATGGTTTTTAATCTCTTATTCAAGGTATTAAGACCATAGTATGATTCCAAATATATATTTGTGTGAAAAGCAGTGTGTAAAGTATTGTGAAACACGGAAAGCCGCGACCCCCAGCTTCGGAAGCGTAAATCGTTCCACTCAATCATGAGTCACGCTTACCCTGAATATATTATGTCAATGCACAATATTTACCATCAATCATCATTATGTATTGATATCCACATTTTTTAGATAATATTTAGTATTTAATTCATTACAATATTTGGGTGTTGGGTCCTGGTTTATGAAGTCTTATAAATACAATGCCTCAGATCGACCTCAAGCAAGAAATGGACGTTAAATGAAAGAATAACATATGACTGATGACACGTACAAAAGCGTTTATCACTCATATATACATTTTTCATGTCTCGCCTGTTTTCCGCTCAGGGTCGATTCTCAGCATTTGAATCTTAATAATACGGTGGTGTTTTAGCGCCAGACCTCGACCCCGTGTGGAAGCTCCAGGACCCGGGCTGCGACCAGGGTTACGGCTCCGAGAGGTCTCCCGAAGAAGAGTTTCCACCCTCTTTGCCCGTAGAGGAAGACTTCGAGGACCAGGACATTGACATCAGACAGATGTATCCGTTTATCAACGACGGTAAATTTTCACATTATATACATCACCCTTTTTATCTTGTCTTTATAAGACGCTAGTGGAGCGATTCATTTCAATAGTTCTTCATTACCCCATCTAGTGTTAGATTTTTATATCACGTGTTAATTTAAACATAGTATATCGTTATATCTGACGTTAAACTTTTTATCAATTTTGTTGCATAGTGGTCGCGTTAATTCAAAACCTCTTGTCAGTGTAAATCTTTAATTATTATGTACGTAAATCGGTGTAAAATAATCGATCAACACTCTTCGTTATATGTAACTTATAGGGAGGGATTAAATTAAATACTATCGTTTTTTGGAACTATGAAACATTTCTTTATCGAACTACATATTATTATATGGCAGTGGCGAGGGCACATTAAACTTTGTCAGTCATGCTTATTTGTCTTCGTTGAACTAAGAATACAATTTGCAGATGATTTTGGTTTGTTTTTAAAACTGAATTAAACCCTGCCTTAACCAAACCATAATAGTTTAATCAGCGATCCGACAAAAATAGCTCACACTTTTTCAGTCATACTTATTTGTTTTCGTTGAATTAAGAATACATATTGCAGATGGTGTCAGTTAGTTTTTTTGCCCAAACCAAACCATAATTGACAAAAAATATTTTTCTATCTATAAAATATCTAAAATTATGTATGGTTTAATGTCATATTTTTAGGTATTATAAAATATTTTTTACTATTATCTAATACGGCTTCGATTAGGCAAGGTTTAATTGAATTTAAATAACTAACAAACTGTAGTTCAATGAACACAAATACGTTTGACCGACAATGCTTAGTGTGCACTATTTATGACGGATATTAACATTCTACTTCCACCCTTCACCGCTGTTATATGGCCATAGAATAACCAACTTGTCCGTATATTTAATTAAATAATTTTAATTTAAAAATACTTAAATAATAATTCAAATTTTTTTTTCGTGCGTAATCAAACTCCAAGACTTTAAATTACTGGCGAAAATCTTTACCTACTATTTTTTCATACATTTACTAAATAAAACAACTCTTTATAAGTATGACAAAGAAACATTGTAACACTTATTTACGTTACAGAAAGTTTGCCTCGTTCATTGAAGTAGTTCAGTTCAATATTAAATATAAAATACGCGAAATGGATTTGGACACTCACTTAGCAGCAATTCAATAAACGTTGAAATGAATTCTTTTCATTTACGAAATTTATTAATCGTCATGTGTATCGTCTATATTAAGCTTACTTGATCAACAATATTTTTTTCATTTATGGAGTAGTAATCAATTCTGATTATTCCCTTCTACTAACAATATTTTTTTCCTAACATACATTTTTCACACTTCACTTTTTTCTTTTAACAATGTTATATGATACTTGAATTGTATATACCAGCGGTCGGCAACCGGCGGCCCATATATGTTTGGCCGTACTAACAAAATATGGGACCAACGCAAATATAAACACCCCAAACAACTCACCCCGCGCAATACACTTGATCTTAATCGAGCGTATCATGGGGTCCTATGTTTGGTTGTGATACATAAATTATTAAGTATTACAATTTCCCAGACTATTTACATGAAAATTGTTCCTCCAAATGAATTTTGTTAGATGTGCCAGTCTGTTTATGTTTGGCGTAGTGGCAATCATATGTTGTTGATTGAAAATAGTATCTAATAATTATATTATAATATTGAAACAACATACTAAAATTTCTAAAATATAGCACTCATTTAAAAAAGAAAACATAACAAATAAAGATCCTCAAAAAATCAGTAGGTATATTTTACTTTAAAGGTAAAAAGTATTGATTTTTTATTAATTTCATAATTTTATTTCGTATAGAAATATCCCATTTAGGTACAAGAGGAGTTTGATAAGTTCGCCGAATGAGACAATAAGAATAGAATTTATTATATATTTTATATTTTTATTTTTCAATATAATCTCCTCGGTTATGAATACACTTCTTAGATCTATCGATTATTTTTTATATAAAAAACCTCGTAGTTGACAGATAATCGTGATTTGAAAAGCCATAATATAACATCGGAAATTTCTACATTCATACACTTGTATCGACGGAGGATTACGGACCATTTTGTGACTTGTGGGATACCTTTGAATAAACACAAAATACACTCAACTTTTGTCGATTTCGCCACAGTTTACGCGTGTCATTTTTACGGTTCCCTTACACCGACACTTTACAATATAACGTAAAAGCACCCCCATACAAAAGACTTCTAACATTCATTTCTTCGCATTTATTACGGAACCTCCGTTCACAATAACGCTATACGTATCGATTGCTTTACCTCACATGCAAAACATACCCACTAACCTGCTTCAAATTTATGCTGATGGTTAAGCATGCCTAAAACTTGATGTATTTACATAGCTTTTCCTTGTGTTATTTAAACTTTGTGCTTTATCTCCGTTGCGCATGTATATTTTTTATCGACAGTGCATGTAAGTATATTTTTAGCGCAGCGATCAACAAACTTTCTATCCCACAGGGCTGGGATGGCGAACCTTATTCTGAAAGTGTGTCAATTTTTATATGAATTAAAAAAATATCTTATGTTTTTACACAATGGTTTGTTGTGTATATATATATATATCAAAAAGAATAAGTACTATATATATTCTTAATTTACACACGTATTAAACCAAATATATTTTTTTACAATTTAGTGAGAAATTTTTTGGCCTGGTGTCAATTTATAATTTTATTATAAAATCCTGCACATACTCCAGTCACACAATTGCGAAGGCGATGTTTTACTTTCGATTTGAAATAATTCATCTACGTAAATAGTTGTTCTCATTCATGTGTTTATTCCAACGTGGTCAAAATAGTGGTTAAACTATTTTGTTTATTGAATTAAACGTATCGGTGGATGCAGTGGCGGCTCGACGACTTTTAAGGTGGTGGGGTTTAGCCATTAATTAATAACTATACATACCTACCTATTTTCTCATATTATACATTATGTACTTATAATAATATGATTTTATTAATGAGGAAATGAGTAATGTTTCATAGTACATAATATAATTATCTGAGTCGTTACTTAATCACACTTAAAAAGCGTGCTTAAAAATATTAACTTAATTAATAATAATAATTATGACTTACCATTGTCAGTTTTAAACAACGACGTACAGCGAGCGATTTTACTCACCTATGGGTCATTTGATTCGCTCCCCAGTATGATAAAATAAATGAAATAATTATTTTAATCATCTAATTAAGTGTGTAAGTATGACAATGATAAAAATATCTGACGTGTATTTTTGACACGTTAACGATGTGGGGATGGTCTCCAAGAGCCCTTAAGGTAGAGCCGCCCCTGGGTGGATGAGTTCCGTACTGCAATTAATAATATTATTTTTTATTGACAGAAATACTACAACGGTATATCGATAAAAAAATATATTTTCCTATCTATTCGAAAAGCGATAAAAACAAACGTTACCGCATGAAGTATAAAAAACTTTACGAATTTTACATACAAATAAACAGATTTCGAATTTTTCCTGCGTGACACACTAAAATGGTTAGTGTAATACTGTAATATGTGGCCAGGATATGCGGCAAAAATAAAAATCGAAAAATCCTAATAGTCCCTATGCGAACAAGAAATAATGTAACTTATAATTATTATCCACCAATATACGGCAAAAAGGGGAATGAGTGGATAAGGAAACAGACAAGGGTTTGCGATGTAATACAGTTTATTAAAAGCCATAAATGGAGATGGGCTGGACACAGCTCGAAGAAGAAGAAGAAGAATCGTTGGACAAATCTAGTCATCCAGTGGTATCCAAGAAGTACAAAACGTCCGCAAGGTAGACCTAGAGGCCGCTGTATCGATGAAATGATAAAGTTCAGCGGAAGTACGTGGCAACGCAATGCACAGGACCGAGAGAAGTGGAAGCAGCTTGAAGAAGCCATCATCCAGCAGTGGATAGATTCAGGCTGATGATGATGATGAAGATACGGCAAAATAGCATATTACAGCGATTCGTGACATTCCAATCATATCGATCTTTGAGTTTTAGAGAAAATGGGGGATCACATAGGAAAACTTTATTCAGGCTTCCATTTTTTTGTTGTTGATTATAATATGTAATATATTTCAACATATCTACGCTTATATCCACAAACATCTGTAAATACAATGAATGCTTCGCTACACTTTCGGAGTGTTTCTATATCGGAAATATCATTTAACATTTTTTTTGTTCAATAAATAAAACCATTAATATCGCCGATGTCGATTACACTTTTTTCCCGAAAATTTCTGCCATCGTCGAGAATATTTCTGTGAATTCTTTTCATCGAATAAATGCTGCCAACCCACCCACACGCGCTTAACTTTTTTCGCGAACTATTCGATAATATTTTCGCTAATGCGTCCAAAAACTAAACAATTTCTGCGCTTCTGCGTAACGTTATAAATCTCTCTCCGACGTCCAAAATTGCCACACCGTGATATACCGCCAATATAATAATATCTCTATGTGGTTTAATCCCTTATATGAGGTCGAAATAGTTTTTCTTCTCTACCTAAATCTTATTATAACACACATAGACGACATCATTTTATTTGAAGCAAAACTTCTTTACTTGTGGTATCGTAAAATCGTCTGAAGGAAAAGAATATGATACCAAAGTTCATCATGAAATATTTTATAAAGTATTAGGTTGGCATGATACGTAAAGAAGTGTTCGATTATTTTGTAAAATAACCTGAAAAAATAAAGACAAATTTTAAATATCGAACATTTTTTGAAACAATTAAAATGATTTCTTATGTCAGATCAATAAATTCTAAAATACAAATATGTAGATACCCGTATTTTTTATGTACTTCGGTGTGAGATTAATATGTTTTTAGGCCTAAAAACCTTATCTAATATATATTTTATCATATTAATAGGTGTTATTAGTATTCGAACTTGTGCTTTGCTTCGTATTATAACACGTTTCAATTACGCAGTTAATTTTCACTTTAATTGTCATTATAAAGATTTACTTCTGACGTGTGCAGATTGTATTTACATTTTTTTTTTATAACAAAAGTAATCATAATCATATTATTAGTTAACGAGTGGTATATAAACCATGTTTAAAGTTGGTCTTGTCTGATGAAAAAGTCGCAGAGTATGAAATTTCTAACGAATAAATAATGTCCAAATGTGGTCCAACTAATCACTCTAAAGCAGTAATGTTCAACCTTTTTTATCAGTAGAGGTGATTTATTCATTTTATATTGCCGCACAGGGTACAAATATTGCGGATAATGGTAATATATTCTCTCCAGAATCTAGGGATATTATTATTTTTAATTCAATACGTGAAATGAAGACGTGCGTAATGACGAGAGGTGGAAGTAGGCTGTTAAGATTCGACATAAAAGTGCACACTAAACTTTGTCAACCATACTTATTTGTTTTCATTGAACTAATAATACAATTTGCAGATGGCGCTGGTTAGTTTTTTTAAACTCAATTAAACCCTGCCTAAACCAAACCATAATAGTTTTTATATGGCTATCAGCGATCCGACAAAAATAGTTCACACTTTTTCAGTCATACTTGTTTTCGTTGAATTAAGAATATATATTATGTTGGTTAGTTTTTTAAATTCATTTCAGCCCTGCCTATATCAAATCATATTGTATAAAAATATTCTTCTATCTATAAAATATCTAAAATGATGTATGGTTTGGAGGCATAATTTTAAATATTTTATATATAAGCGAATATTCTTTTACTATTATATACTATGGGTTGGATTAGGCAGGGTTTAATTAAATTTTAAAAAACTAACAAACACTATTTACACACTGTAGTCTTAGTTCAACGAAACTGCGTGCGAGTAATATCATGTCTTTAAGCCGACAAAAATCGAATTTAAAACAAATTTTTCTTTTACAAAATTCTTCTTGAAACATACTTTCAAATTCTTTATGTTTCGTTTGATAGATACGATTCATGTTATATACGTCTACTTTGATTTTTAGCATCTTAAAACGATGACGGTTGATAACTTCACATGATTAAATTGTTCTTAACAACTTACCGCTTTAAATTAATGATGTCAAACTTGTGTTGACTCACGAAAACGTTTTTAAAAATCAAATTGATTAGTTTAGCGTAATTGATTATTACAGCGCTTCACTATCCCCTCTCTCTTCCCCTAAAACTTCAGTAAGACGCCGAGAATCTGGAAGTATTTTCATACAGCCACTGGAGTTGCTGGATCTCACCACGTCGTCGTCCCTATGACTTTTCAACGCGTATATGCTATTGATTCTTTCTACAATTTTCACAAGACGTAGTCTTTAGATCATTATATTTTTTACTGTATCCAGCTCATTACAGGTAATTCACAGTCCGTGATTTAAAAGACCACCATAGGTAGTCTATTATCTTTCTGAATACCTTGGTAAAATTAATTAATCTGAATTATAATAATACTTATATCAAGTCACATACTTTACTGAGGCATAGTTATGTCGGTCACTATAGATAATTATTGTATAGCCAAAAATATACGTGTGAATGGTTTTTTAACTAAATAAACCAAACAAAAAAGGGTAACAAATTTTAATTAAACCCTCACGAGTGTTGCCCAATTCAACGCGAAAACAAAAAGAAGTTAGGAGCCGTGAGGCCGAATAGTTTTACTGATGAAAAAAGTTGTGATTTGGCATCCCTAGAGGAAACTTTTTTATTAAAATTTCCCAACCAGCACAGCGTCCATTAACGAGCCGAGGCGAGCTTTCGAAAGACTCACTGCTAACAACTTGAAAGCTGGATTATCTTCGTTACAACGATAAGAAGTATGATAACCAATACACCAAGCTTTCGAGTCGAAGAAAGCTCTATTGCCGACCACAAAGTTGTGGAGAGGCCAGGTTAAGTTAGCGCGGCCTACGCTGAAAACTTGTTATCTAGTATTCTGAAAGATACCTCGTTCTGTATTCATTTAAAGTTTCTGGGTAGTGAAAACTACATAAATCAATAAGGTAGTTTGAAATGGAAAATTGTTATATGAAATAATATGTACTTTATTATAATACAAAGTATTAGTGTATTCAAAACTAGAACATTATTATTATTTGTTGTTTTTTTTTCTTAGTAGAGAATCGTGTTAAATAGGGATCCACCTTTATAAACTGTAAAAGAAACTACAAAAGCCTCCACCCCGACGAACATCAACTGAGTTATTGTCATTTGAAAACCTATGATTTGAATGTTGTATTATCAAAAACGGAACAACGCCATTTTCCAAACCTGAAATGGAGATGTTTTCTATATACTTGTGTGATAAAAATATATGACGTTTGTTAATCTTTTTAATGGTGTTAACTGTCAACAAATATCCAAATGATACGTGTCTCGCTGCGATACGCCACGAGTGCAGGTACACAGCTCAATGAGGTCACCTGTACCTCGATCGCGCGCGAGAGGTGACACGCGGCGAGTACAAGTGGACGGCTTAATGAGGTCACATGTATCTACCTGGAATGCACGCGACTTTTTATCAAATTATGTCATCTGTCACAGAGACAACGTCTCTTTAAAGCGGACGAAACTGGTTCAGTATAATAATAATAAATAATAAAAGAGTAGAATTAGTTACATAGGTACTTGTAGAATTAGTTACATAGGTACTTGTAGAATTAGTTACATAGGTACTTAGCATTGCGTTTTAATTAATTATTGATTTTTGGTAATTCATACTCTTGAGAGAAATTTATTCTTATTTTTATTTACAACCTTTTTACAACGTTTTTCTTAGCTGGTATTCTTATTTGTCCGGTGGTTCTTTGTCCGGTACAAATCTTGCAATCGATTTTAACTAACTTCCTGACTAGCTAGACATTTGAAACTTTTAGAATATACCAGAACACGATGCACGAATGCATTTTTTTAATACTTTTAGCCATCTTTGAGTAGAATTGAATGCATTTTCAGTTAATTCTGTTTTGTATGAAAAGTTATTTCGACACCATTATTGGTTGCTAGGGGTCTGGGGTCGTAGCAACTAAATTATTAATATATACGTGCGTTACTATGGAAATCAATATGACATGTCAAAATGACATTCCAGTATTATTTCCATCAATTGCAAATTTTTTTGATCGTTTAAGCTAGTCAAGTCAAGTTTATATGATTCAACAGAAAATTTAAAAGCGTTGTATATAAAAAGTTATTTTTATCTTGTAATTATTAATTGATTATTTTTGTTTAAATTTATGTCTGAGGATCGATTCATCTTAATAATTCGTTGACGACACCAAAAAAATCCCCGGCCCCTTGTAGATAGAAAACAACGGCACTTTTTTATCCTGTATCTGGAAGTTGAGAGAAAACTAAGTGGTCCTTAGCACACAAAGTTAACCTCAAACCAGGACATACGAATCTATTAGTATTAAATCACAATCTGCACACATTCCAGTCCACACGAGTCCTAAACTCGAGGGGAAAAGTGAAAAAACGACATACCTACCTTAAAATCAACAAAAAACTGTATTCGTCCTCAAGCAATCTATTTTTAGCTGTCTTTCATTATTCATTACCAAAAATTTTTAATTCGACCTTGTTTGATGAGTTTGTAGTATCTCAGCGACAAAGTGTCTGTCGGCCAGCAAAACGCTTCGTAGTTACATTATGCAAATTCAGTTTTCAGACGATAGGAGCGTTTTTTAATTTATCACTCTCAACCTAATTGTTTCGTTAGAGCTTTAAGGTCGTCCGTTGTTTTGTGCGTAAACAAAACAGCGTGTTGCAGTGACAAAGCTTCAAACGCCGCCTTCTTTGAGCGCGAGCTTTTGAGTAATTAAGGAAGGTATTTTCAATGCGAAAGTTCTAAATCTCAATTGTGTCATGACACTTCAAACAAATGACCACGCAAGGCTCTGTTTAGAATATAATTTATCAAAGCACCGAACAATGAACCCCCAAAATACCCTTTCATATAGTTGTAGTATTAAAATATCCTCCAGGTGTTTAACGTTGGACAATACAGATTTTTATTACAAATTTAATAGGACCTACATAGTTTTAGTTTTCCTTTTATTCCTTTCATTGATTTAGGATCCTAGAATTAAAATGTTCTTAAAATAATACAACTGGAATAAAATTATAAATATTATGTAAAATTTCCATCAGTTTATATTTTACGTATAATTTTACAATATTTCTGAGCTTGTTCCAAATTACGTATGTACATAAAATATTATATTTTGATGTTTTAGTAGACATTGTTTTATTTGGAGGACGACATAATATGATAACGGCTCCGTCATGGTGATTTTAGTACCCGTTTTACGTGATCAACACTATATGCACCGGATAGTTTTTAATTTTATGTACTACGAATGAAGAAAATTTGAAATGTAGCGTTATGTAAAAGTTTTTATTTTTATATACCGATATGTAGTACAATGTTGAAAATAACGCATTAAAGTACAGAGAGAACTTAACATTTTTGATCGATACGCCTGCAACTCTAACGAACTGTTCCGGGTGACAGATGATAGAGCAAAGATCACCGTGATGGTGGTCGACCTCCGATAGGGGATGACACGATAAGATAAAGACATACACGGTTTCAATTTTTCGTCTTAACTGTGTAATTTTTTTGGTTAATAAACCAATGATAATCAAAACCACACACTATCCATTAAAGCAGAGGTTATCAAACATTTTCTTCCCACGGCGCCTTTTATGTCCTTAACATTACTAATACAATTCAGCTAGATAGGTAAATCCGTTGTTCACGTAGTTTCTCAAATATTGGAATCAAACTAAACACACCTAGGCAACGTGCCACATTTAAGTTGTGTGGCTCAAACTATCGCTTCATAGTACTTTTTTTCGTCTCAAATTTTATCTATTTTACCTACGCTTACTAAAATATTTCCCTATTTTAAATGGATACACGGATAAATGGATTTTTTAATGTCTCAGGCGAAAAAAATTGTTGATTTCGCGGAATCTACTCTCAAAAGTTATATTATTTGCATTAATTCTTAATTTGCCACCTGCAAACAACGTCTCACCTCCTAACCATAATATGGAATACCACCCACCATCATTTCTCGTATATCTTAAATCCATCTTAACTTCTTCATGTCATTTTACCAAAAGTAATTTCGAATCCGATTGCCAATCTAAGATAAGGGAAAAACAATTTTATATCATTAGAGAAAGCATTAAAGATCTCAAACTGGTGCAATTATTGGATCTATCGTTATGATTGTACTCGTATTATTTTTTTTTTTTTAAATAGGTGGCGCCCCCTAGATATTTATTAATCGCGGTGCACAGTTTGAATATCACTGCATTACAGATAGCTTAGGAAGTGTTTCAAAATATCAAAGGACTGATATCAGAAGAATTTATGCAAGCAGTGAATGTAATACAATTTAAATTTAACTAGATCTAACAATTATTATTAAACCAATATTTTGCTGAACTTTCAATTGAGACTAAAATATAAGAAGATAAAATATTTCATCCAGCAGATTAAAATAAGACGTGTAAGTAGTAGATTAATATTATCTATCTTAAATAATTAATTAATGTTATATACAATTTAGTCAATAATCACTCGAAATATATTTTGTAGGCTCAGATTTTATCTTGGGTTCGGGTTTTATCAAAGTATCACAATGCTGTCTATAGGGAAAATTAATATATGTAATTACCCACACTTATAGCTTTATGAAATTTTATAAACTAAATTTAATTAAAATCAAACATTTAAAAGTCTAAGGTTATGTAAGTTAGGAATGTAATGTTTTTTACTGTATTCCAAACCGATCGACCACGAGGAATGAAATGAATTATTAGAGATATTTTAATGGACTGTAATTTTAGTGTGGATGGGTAGGGTGGACTGGGAAGTCCCACACTCTCGGCTCCCTAGTCACTCATGCACACAACTTCACTTCTGTAATTTTGGAGCTCACGGTCTATACACGTGCGCGGTCACACTATAGTTTGGTGTTTATTAGTTTTAACGGAATTTAATTGGATCATATTACTCTTGCAGCAGTCTATATGGAATAATGGTATTGATTAGGATGTAACCGGGAGACATATTATATTGAAATAGGTTTGGGTGAAAGTTTGTACATTATTAGCGCAAAAATTAAGTTTTAGAACAATTTTATTGTTGTACCTATTATGACAAAAAGTTATATGGTGACTACGCGTCTGCAGCACCTCATTGGTCACAAATAACAAACACATTCCATTATTTGAATTAGAACAATTGTAAATCTCAAAAAAATGGGTAGGTATTACTTTTTTTTATATGTATACCGAATTAACCTGTAATATGGTGATAATACCAAATTTCGAATAGATAAATAAAAATTATTATAAGTCATATTCATTTATATTCTTCGATATTTTTTTAAATGAAAACTATGAAATTTTCTAAAATCGTTTTGTGATATTTTAAAGAACTTATAATACTTAGTATAAACTATATAAGTATTATTAGTATAACTTAGAATAAAAATATTCATAAAATACGATGTACTAAAAAATCTATCTTCAAATTACTTACGTAGGTACGTTGTTTTTTTTCAAAATCTTTTTATTGTTTAAAATATTCATTTTCAATAACATTTATTAAATTGAAGTTTTCAAATTCAATCACAGAGGGATTATAATCAACCTTAAGTAGAGCTCATAGACAACGACGTGGAGCCTTCAATATTACCTGCCACCCACGAATCTTTTTGCGTCTTTCCAAATTATGCCAGCACCCCATTGCTCTTTCGTATACACTCAGTGAATAGTGTTTAGCGGTCTTTCAGGACACTATAATCTGGTTAACTTGAAGAAAACATAAGCCAGTTTGAAACTGTCTTAAGGCAAACCGTTGCACATGGCTGACCCAAGCCAAATAATCGTGGTATTAGAATCTCAGCAAAAACCACCTCCATAATGAAAGCGTTGAACAGGTAAATTGTGTGGAATGTTTCTCCAGTCAATTCCACTCACGTGTCATCTTCCGTAGGCGTGTCGTGTCCATCACTGATCAGAAAGATATCTGATAAATCTCTCTCATTTATATAGCCTTGGTGAAACAATAATTTCAATCTCCACTTAAACTTTTAGAGATTATCTATTTAACTACCAAAACACTTTCTACGTTCTTCGAAGCCTTAATATTTTAAGCCTATCTGAAAGCTTTCACAATAATAATTCCTTTCTTATACAACTTTAACTATTAAGGAAGATCTTCCTTGATCTGAGGCGTGATTTATTTATTAAAGAACGTAGTTTTATATAAAAAAAAATTGTGACGTAATATACGATGGAACTTTTGACCTAGTTAATATTTCTTAGTTTTTTGTATAAATTTCCTGTCATTTCTTGTTATTTCAGCTTGAGTTCGTGTTTTGTTTTGCAAGCTTTTTGCATTGTATTATGTAGTTAGTATAAAAACTTCCATTAAATTTAATTCTCTATCCATGAAATCGTTTTCTTTTATACAATTTAACGTATATTATATTTAAAAGTCTTCTATAGCAAAAGTGGTGTTCTACTTTATTCACTTCTTGGGGCAGAATAAACGATAAAACAAATTAGATTGGGTAATATAATCTTTGAAATTTTCACTGATGACGAATTTAAATTTTATATGTTGCTGAATTCACTTCTTGAATACCAGTACGTAATTGAAATTATTCCCCTACATTATGAGGTGAGT
Source organism: Rhyacophila brunnea (assembly GCF_057557595.1). Taxonomy (NCBI): domain Eukaryota; kingdom Metazoa; phylum Arthropoda; class Insecta; order Trichoptera; family Rhyacophilidae; genus Rhyacophila; species Rhyacophila brunnea. The sequence continues at coordinate 218,600 of NW_028232852.1, forward strand.
TGCAATAATTACAAGATAAAAAGAACTTTGTATATACAACGTTTTTAAATTTTCTGTTGAATCATATAAACTTGACTTGATAGCTTAAACGATCAAAAAAAATGTACTTGATAGAAATAATACTGAAATGTCATTTTGATTTCCATAGTAACGCACGTATATATTAATAATTTAGTTGCTAGGACCATCCGCTTAGCAAACAATAATGGTGTCAAAATAACTTTTCATACAAAATAGAATTAACTGAAAATGAATTCAATTATACTTAAATATGGCTAAAAGTATAAAAAAATGCATTGGCATCGTGTTCTGACATATTAAAATGTCTAGCTAGTCAGGAAGTTAGTTAAAAATCGATTGCAAGATGTGTACCGGACAAATAAGAATACGAGCTAAGAAAAACGTTGTAAAAAATAACTAAGGTTTCTTTAATTAATTTATGTGCTGCCATCTCGTCGGTCAAATCCGAACGATTTAAATAATGTCATCACATTAATTTACACGTTGATTAGTTACTAGTTCTCAACCTTTTTATACGTGCGGACCACTGAAAATAGAAGAAACGTTTTGCGGACCACTAACGCAGAAATACAAAATATTATTTACCTATGTATATGGTAACGTGTAATAACCAACCACCAAAAATATTCTACGGACCACCGGTTGAGAAACACTGGTTTAGTAGATGCTGTTACGAGTAGATAATAGTTATAATTATATGATATGACCATTGATGTTTTGCACACACGAATGGCAACAATACACGAAATCTTGATTTAAAGTGTAACCAATTTATTTACCTACTTACCTATAGATACATATTACAAAAAAAATACCTTTGATAAGCTGTGAAATGATTCTTTAGCCCGAGCCCGGACTATGTAATCGAGCACTAGTTTGATAATTGTTCGTTAGATGGTGTTCTCAATATTCATACAAAATATATTTTCAATTATCTTTTAATAATTGTATATTAGTACCTATATTCATCTTATTTTAACGCTACAATACGTCATGAGACGCAATGACAGTAATGTAATAGGTACATAGCATTTGAGTAAGTACTAATTCATCAAAGAAAAATGGACATTAAGTTGAGTAGATAAAAGTAAAAAACGTATAAGTTACCTCTTATTTTATTACGACTCTCTCTTCCCTAGACTTTAAGCGTATTTTTTATTCTTAATTTACAAAAAAACACATTTTTGTTTATTAAAAAAGCTCAAATTTAATTTATGGCGGCACTTCTGATTCACTCAAAGCTCGCCGGAGCTTTCGCGAACTTGCACTTTGTCTTGCATTTTTTGTCACTCTGGCGTCGTCGGCTGCGCTTGAAACTTTGTGTATCAGGGCAGCACGCTTGCTGCAGATATTCTGTGCAACTTTTACGTGAAGAACTATTAATTCTAACGTTGGCCGTCCTATCCTCTTATTGGGATAAATGGCTGCCGACGTCGGTGAAAGTTTGCGCAAGGCTATCACCGCTAATGTAAACGTTCTAAACTTGCAATATTGCATCTTTAAACTATAACCGTACGTGATAGTGATAATTGATGGGTTGAATCAAATTTTATATATGACTTATATCGAACCCGGTATGGTAGAGTGAGGTTAACTAAGCTCCCTTTCTTTTTTAATTATTAGAATTTTTTAATTATTAGAAATACATAATATTATCTTACGATGGTACCTTCAATGAATTTGGAGTAAGTAAATAGTTACAATAAAAACACACTAACGCTAAAATATTACTTTTTTATTAATATTAATTCTAAATGTATTTTAGCCCGAATGTCGTAGTGCTGGTTCTCATTTGAGGCAGTTTGATGATCTATAATAAATACACTTGCTAATTATTTGATACTGCAAAAAATAATCATACAACTATGTGCACGATAGGGCGCAGTTCACCCAGCTCTATTTGCCACTTTTTGATAATAAACAAATAAGTAGGTATTTTAAAAAATACAGTTTGCTTACCTACTTTGCAAAATTTATTTGTCCGCAAAAATATTCGTTTTAAATTAAATTAAAACTACAGTCGAACTCGGTTATTACGATCTCGGATGTAATGAGGAAACAATTGTTGAGATTTGGTTTATGATTTCTCCAAACATTTATTCACTGTTATAACGAGCAACTTATCGAATATACCGAACTAGAATACTGTTAATGTGTCGGTCGTTCAAAAATATTTCGACCCTAAGCAATAAAATCCGATCGGACAGGATGCCGCCGGGGACGGATTACGTTTATGATACTAATTAGTCTATAATTGTTGTTTTCGTCGACAATAATGAAAAAGTATCCACGCACATTGTTGAAAAATCCAAGGTTTGTGAAGTCGGTAGGTACCTACTAGCGTTCATTACAATAAACAACTTATTTTGTAGATTTTGATGACGGTTTTCAGATTTTTTATTTTCGACTTTTTTTGTTATGTGACCGCTCATTTAAAAATACATATTCTCTGATAAAACGAGTACCCCTTATAACGAGCAAATTCAAACGGTCCCATCTTCCTCGTAATAACCAAGTTAGTTAAACATGAAAAAACTTACTTCAACCAACATTTTTGACAGTTTATCAAGTAATAATGACTTATGAATGGTTTAATACGATATTACCATCAGTAATAGAAAAGCAAAACTAAAACATTTTTTTCATCAAAATTTTCATTCAAACTAGCATTTTATTGTAAATGACCACTTAACCTACCCTGCCTATTTAACCTCATTCTATTCTTTACAACACTCCCTCGCATTTGAAATATACTACTATAATTATTGTGAACCGTCTAGCTTGTTAAAGATAAAACGTAGTGAATGATTTAATACATACAAATAACTGTTTATATTTGAAGTATATTATATGGATAATTTTACATAATATTGGGTATTACACAAGATCGTGCCAGGTTTATTTCGATTGTCACGGACAAGCGTGTACCAACTGGCTAAAATAAATATCTACATACTGCCAGAGGTTCGGGGGCGTTAAACTGACTATACAATAGAAAGGAACTTCTTCGGTACTGTTCGGTTATCAGTAATACAGCGGAAAACACATTTTGAAAATACCCGATTATTTGTTAGTTTGGGTTAATTTAGGTTAGGTAAGGTTAACCTAATAAATAATCCAGTTTATCGGCTATTTTCAAAATGTGTTTTCCGCTGTATTCCTGATAACCGAACAGTACCACTTCTTCTTATCATACCATCTCCCAATTTGCTTTACCATCTGTTACCTATAACAGTTTGGTTGAGCTGCACTCGTACAAATCGCGGAGGCTCTTAAGCTGCGAAATGTGCCATCGTGTTTTAGTGTAGTATTAAATCCAGAAAACGGCAGTAGGCACCTCGACCACTTTATAGGAAAACAAACGTATTACACAATTTTCAAACTTGTCATCCAATAAAAGATCAATGAAAATGACACCTACTGAATCATCTTAAACCAGTGCTTTTGACTCCAAACCAAGAAGTCTTTTTAGGGACATTTTATACGTGACTGACTACAAACTGTTGCAATTTCTCAAAAATCATGAGTCTACTATAAATTCTGGAAATTAGTTTTTCCAAATATTTTATTACTTGCATTGAAATTTGCTAATTAAATTTAAGTACATAGGTGTGAATAACGAAATAATAATATATTTTTTTTAAATTTTAAAATGAAAGCTTTTTAATTAATACTCTTTTAATGAATCATTTAACATACTACTCCTACTTCACCGTGTCCGATCCTCAGAGGATCATAATATGGACCTCCATGAGTGGAGGTTGTACTAACAATTTTTGTTTTTACGAGAAATGGATGATAGCCACTTGCTCAACCTTTTAGGTCCATACTCTGACTCATACACAAATTTAAAAACAATGTATACTTGTCAGAGCCAGGATTCGAACGCTTAAGCCGCGCAGCCATCATAACATTACACAGCTTTTTAATTTATGACATTTTAAGTACAAACTTACCATTAATAGGCATTCAAAATTTGCACCGGAGTGAGTCCCAATAACAAATTAATGTGTACGTTTAATTTAAGGGAAACATTTGTGTGAATGTGCATGCCGCATGGTAACCCTACAATGCAAATACACGACATCGTGTTTATAAATTACACGCTTGCACAGGTAATTGGCTACTATGTCTTCGTGTTGAGACTCTCTGAGGATAATCCGGTTGTTTACAACGCTAATCCCTACTGTAGAAGAAGCCTTTTGCTATTTAGAAGTATTGTAACTTACATCCTCTGAAATGGACAGTAATTATCGCCACTTGACGTTGGCGAAATTAATAGATTCAACATTTTACCCCCCGTTATGTGTGATTCGTGAGAGTAGAAGCGTACTATGTTATCTTCTATAACAGAGCTGCCCAACTTTGTGGCCCGCGAGCTGTACCTACAGCAAATTTTTCATCAAACATTGGGGAGAGAATTACCCAACACACATTAAAATATGAAAACATTTTATTATAATACTAAATATTAAAAATACTTTTTTAAAACAAAGAAATATACCTACTGCTTATTTTTTCAAGCTTGAAAAATAACATAAATTTGTTGATGAGAATTTAAATATAGAATGTAGAAACAGCTTGAAGGACTCCACGCTTGAAAACATACCTAATTAGACTTGCCACAACAAATGTTGCTATTCACATAAAAGAAATTGTTGCTCAACAACTAAGGCCACAATACTCCCATTAAATAACTTATAAGTAGGTATGTATAATTAGTATAGTCATTGTTTTTAAACGTAATTAAACAAAAAAAAAACTTAATAATATTATTGTTTTTATTATTTCTAATTGTGTGTTATTTTTTATTTATTTTTTGTATAAAAAAATAACTTTTCATTTGACATGAACTGACTTTTCATTTACGTAGCCTCTTTGGCCCCGACATGTTTGCCAAAGAAAAAATGGCCCGCGGCCTAAAAGAAGTTGGACAGCGCTGTTCTATAATATAAGTACGTCGGTAAGTTAGTTGGTAATATTTTTATTGTTTTAATAATCATTATATTGCATTCGTCTTTCAGTTTCTTTATGGTAGTCTCATGAATAACTGAGTGATTGAAATCTAATGTAAAGGCTGATCAAATAAGAGATATATATTTTTAACTTTTCTCCTTGTAAGTCGATTGTGTCACGAGCTATATAATGTATTGTGCCATCTTCTTGGAACCACATATCGTCAAGATCAAAATCATCTAATTCATGCCAGAAAAAAACAGTAATTATGTTTTTGTAGCGTTCTCCATTGACAGTGAATGCATTGCCATTTTTGTTTTCAAAAAAATACAGTCCAATTACACCTCCACTTACTATAAACCACACCAAACTGTTAATTTTTTATACGGAAAGGTGTTCCAAAAATAGCATGTGGGTTGTCATTACTACAAATGCGATAATTGTGCTTATTTACGAAGCGATTTAACTAATAATAATGAAGTTTATGGCTGAAAATGATATTTTCATGAAATAATGGGTCTGTTTCAAATTGTTCTAAAGCCAAATCAGCGTAATTTCGACACACGAAATAGTCATTCGATTTAAGTTATGTTAACTGTATATTATACGCCTTCAAACGCAAATCTTTATAAAGAATATTCCATGTAGTGGCATAAGAAAGTCCAAATTCTTAAGAACGACGTTTAATTGCTTTGTTCTGTATTTTCACCCACACTTTGATTCACAACATCGATATTCTCAGCAGTACGTTTTCGTTTTTGGCTGTAAGTTACGAATAGTTCGCTCTGTATGTCGACTATTTTGACCATATTATATATATCATCATCAGCCTGAATCTATCCACTACTGTATGATGGCCTCTTCAAGCTGCTTCTCTCGGTCCTCTGCGTTGCGTTGGCACGTACTTCCGCAAAACTTTGTCATTTAATCGATCCATTTCATAATAATATATTATTGCAAATAGACACACTAGATTGCTTACTAGTATTAGTAATCACATCTTTAAAATTAAAATCATAAGTATCTACTTAAATTAATGAACGTGGTGTTGTGCTACCAGATTTTTAGATTATATTATCAGGCGCAATATGTTTTATTGATCAATTGCTCCTCCAACACTCAAAAGTCGATTTTTTCACCACTTTCAATTTTAAATTTATATTTTTACGAAAGAATAAAATTTTGACAAACGGATTTGGGAGAACTCCGATTTATATGGGCACTTCCGTCTACGATCACACATTCCATCTATGTAGTAGGGTAACGTTTGTAATAGAAAAAACATATATTCTCATAAATGTTACATTAAAGTTTATCTATCAAGTTCAGGTTTATCAGACGATTTAAAAAATATATACTTAAGTACAGAATTTTAATTAATGAAAACCTCTAAACACCATCAACTATACTTACTTACTGATAATGATGGTAACCTCTCTTTGAGTAATCCGCCAGAAGTTTTTTAATGTACCAGCTTCTACACGTATATGTATGTAAATTTCCCCTTATAACTTGTCGCAATTCATTATAAGCTATATGCATTTCCATTATAATTACAGTGTACTGCCTTTGTCCGGATTAATTAAATTGTAAGTTAGACGTTTCTAACTACAGGTTACAGCAAGTTCCTAACTACAGATTGCAGGCCTTAAATAATTACATAGGGCGACTTTTAATTACAACCACCTGTGCTAAGTTGTAAATTTACAGTCGTATATTCTGCATACATTTTCCTCGCACACATGCAGTTCTCTATAGTTATAATTGTCGTGGGTAGAGCAAGTAACATTACCATGAAGGCATTGTAAATGCCGCACATTTTAAAATCCAAGAGACTAATGTCTGAAATTCTTGTCGAATCATTAACACACTTAATAACGGTGTTAATCAGAGATTATTTCAGTAAGTTTTAAGTTTAAATAAATCGAGCTTTAAACCCGTTTTTTTTAACACAGCGATAATACTTTAACATAATAAAATATGCAATGTATAACAGTAGAAATATTGCATGTTGGGCATCCGAGTCCCCGAAGTTACTAATTTGCAGGAAAATGCAAAAAGACTATAAAAACACAAAACCAGCGGAATAGCACACATTCGTCCACTGTCACTTTCAATCTTTCGATCCCACGTTATTTCTGTCTTATTTACGTATCTATTTCTTTTCTAAACGTGTCCCAATTAAACCCATTTACTAAGTAATTTTAGTCCCCGTTTTACGCGGATTAGCTTTAAAAGGATTTTTTCGGTATCAATAATTACCCTCGGAAAGCGAGGACCCCTTAAGATAAGTAAACGAAACTAGTATAATATACACTCGAGCCAGTGAGTCACTGTATTATATACCTAGCTTCTTACGGTGGATTGCGATAATGTGAGACCAAATTGACTCCTGATCACGACACCAGTCAGTTTTAATAGGCCATGGTGGATTCGCTGCCGAGCTCTACGAGCTTTTACTTGTCACCCGGCCAATATGTCCATGTAGGGAAAACTACAGGATGCTAATCACCTCATCTGGGGATGTCCGAGAATGTGCTGCGAGAAGGAATATATGCTTAAGTCGGTCCAACCAGCTGTTGGGCCTATCGGGCCGTCCAACCTGGTCGCCACAAAGGCCAATTATATATTGCATTTCAAAAATTTGCGGTGTCTGTTCGTTCTGTTTGTCCGTATTGTTGCAGGTGTTTTTTTTTTGTATCTTTTATATCATTCAATTCTTTTATTTTTGTTCTTATTAGTCTCCGTGCCTTTCTCTGCCGTGGCACTTTTTATTAAATTACGTCTTTCAGTAAACTCAGTCGAAGCTCACTCGAGAGCATGGTTTGGGTATCTGCTCCTGAGACATTCCCAGACGTAAAATCTGCTGATAATTCACACCCAAACTTAGGGCCTCGTGATACGCTCGATTAAAACCGAGTGTGGTGCGGAGTGAGTTGGTTTGGAGTGGTTAGATGTTTGTGTTGTCGTTAAGTATTAAGTATACCTAATACAAGAATAATATCTACATGTAAAATATTCTACAAATATTTTAAACAACCTATTCCAAAATTCGTATGACTAATACATCAGGTGGTAACAGCAGATAGGTACTTACCTACATCACAAACTGAAAGGTCGTTCCCAGGGATTATTTAGGTAATCCAAAGGGGTTTCTTTCCAATAAATCAATACAATGTTTTCCAACATACACCTAACCAGTAAAGTTTATTTAAAACAATGAGCGGTTCAAACAATACAATAAATGTAAATATCTCCCTTTGTTCAACCCCCCCGCCCCAATATCCCAATGACTATATTGGGAACGAATTCGTTTATCCAATATCCATACTAATAATTGTGTACACAATCCAATCAGCATTAATGAACTGGCCTCTCCATTCCAATAATTTCCGCCATTGTTCATATGAAATAGATACCAACGAACACGAAATACTGTCTGTATTTTCTATGCAATTTGATGAAACTAATTAGTGGTGCTATTCAGCAGAGTCGTGCGAGCCTGTTGTTTAAATATAATAATGTTAACACTGAATATTTACCTTGTTAAGGGGGGACATGCTCGTCGAAGGTCAAAATTGAGTTTTTATTGTATTTTCAAACCATGATCCTGGACATTCCTTAAACGTTGTAGATAATCTATTTATATAATTTTGAAGCCTTATTATCCTTTATAGTTATTTTAAACATTTTATGACTGCATAAAGTATTTTTGTTACATAAAATAGTATTCTTTTAAACCTCTCGCTCTAATGTTTTAGAATATAGTCATATTTCGGTACATAACTGTGCAGTGGTGTTAAGATTTTTTACATTTATTAATTTTTAAACGCATTTATAAAACCATTAGCATAATTTATTACGAGATAATTTTTGTAAAATATTCACGATAAAAAAATATATTGATAATCTCTGTGATCCCAAATTTGACAAGAATTAGGCATTTTATTATTCAAAAAATCGGCAAGATTAACACATTTGAAGATGATTCTAAAATATTTATTATAAGCTATGTCTTTGACCATTCAAGTGTGATAAACATCTTATGAATAATGATTGCTTTATAATAATTATTGACCTAAGAATAAGGTAGTGTTTTTTTGAAATACGCCATTTCTTTTGGCATTCCCCAGTGGTTAAGCTACAACATACGGCCGTAGCCATAAATTGACAAACTATAAATAAAGTAGGGAGTAAAATTATGTTAACGCGCGTGTTTAAACGGTACATGTTCAAACACGCGCGTTAATATCATTTTACGCGATAATATCATTGACGCGATCGTGCCCAAATATATAAATTGTTCCGATTCGCTTAAGACTCTAGGGAACGACTCACAAGTGAATTTTTACGTTCGGAGACGATCAGGCCATACGATTGGCCTGAGAATTTATCAATGTAATTTGAGCTTTAGACTATGTATCACCCACTGTTATAACATCGTCTCTTCTCATATAAGCGAGGATCAGTTGTTCAAACTCTCTCTCCAATCTTGTTAACGAAATCTATAAAATCTTACCAAGCAGTCCCGCTTCCCCAATTAATGCCATCCAACGCTTACTTGATCGAAAATTATGAAATAATCATTGAAAAATTTGTGAAATGTATTTATCACACCCAAGATGGATAAGTCTCGACTCTGAATCCAACGTCTGATAAATTCACATGTTGTTTTTTGATGTGTGTTTTTTTCCAGCAAACGAATCTGTTAGGTTTAGCAAGTGGGTAACATCCTTTTCTTGAAAGAAATAACTATTCATAAACTACCTTTTTCGGGGAGCATGCAAGATCAACGTCAGATGGTGTCGACCATATGGTCAGGACATATAAAAAATAGTATTATCATAATTTATAATTGATTGTATGTAGTAATACTACAATCACCACTATCTATTATTCTATACTGTGTGTCAGTGTAAAAGTGTAAAATTTATAATTTTCTATTGACAATTTGATATTGTGCCCATGAGAAGTGAAGTAAATAAACTGACATTTTTAGATTAATTAATTACATATATATTTATATTCTATATATCATTATAAATGATCGTTTTGGTGAGGTGAAGTTAGAAAATATACTGGAATAGTTCTATTTTCGTAAAACAAAAATATGCTGTGAACTCTCGTGTGACTGGTGAACATTACATTTGCCAAGTCATAAACATGATGGTATAGAGTAGACAGCATTCATAGTAAGCATTCGTACACAAATTAGCTGACATACTAATTAATATAATATGAAAGTGAGCAGTGGTATTAACGGTAAATTTGACCAACAAAAGTTGGTCTAAGTGACAATATAATATGTGTAAACAGTTGTAAAACAGTACGTGTAAACTACATACGTATTTTACAATCAATATGATCCACAAACATCATTTATACATATTTATTTAATGAACTTTTACATTGAATAGATATAAATAATTACAAGATATAAAGAACTTTTTATATACCACGTTTTTAAATTTTCTGTAGAATCATATAAACTTGACAATTCTATGTATTAATAATTTAGCACGAATAAGGCAATTGTCAACAAACCATTTTTTTGCTATTTTGCAACAAACAAACAAATATAGAATACTGAAATGTAATTTTGATTTCCATAGTAACGCACGTATATATTAATAATTTAGTTGCTAGGACCACTCCCTTAGTAACCAATAATAGTGGATTGGATTACAGATTTCTTCCGAAATAACTTTTCATACAAAACAGAATTAACTGAAAATGGATTCAATTCTAATTAAAAATGGCTAAAATTATTAAAAGAATGCATTGGCATCGTGTTCTAATATATTCTAAAAGTTTCAGATGTCTAGCTACTGGGAAAGTTAGTTAAAAATCGATTGCAAGATTTGTACTGGATAAACAACCACTGGACAAACAAGAATACGAGCTAATAAAAACGTGGTAAAAATACAGTTTCATGAAAAATGAAAGTGCGTTAATTAAATGTAGCACAACTTTAAATCAAATACTTTTGCTCACTTTACATCTTATGAGCTCAATAGTTCAAAATTTTACTGAAACAGTTTTCCCGCGTCGCAATTACGTTTTCACACAAAGGGTTGAATAGACAATTGATTTCAATACACAATACGGTTATATCTTAAAGAACGAGTTGAGTTTAAAATTGTAGATGATGATGTAATTTGTCTTATCATTTAGATCAAATTTCACTGCGTACCAGTTATTGTTTTATTAGCGTGACAGCACTGATACCAATAAAATTACTTCAGCGGAGTATTTATTATCAAAATATATTCGCGCTGTTTTACAATATCCAGTGTTATGTTTCGAACAATGCCAATTTTGTTTTGTCCAATTTCCACGATTCAATAGGAAGCAATTTGTATGATGCAGAATTAATATTATAATATCGCATAATACCTATACCATTTAAATATAAACACCAACACTAATACTATCAAATGTTTATTTAATTATAATACATACATATTCATTATTGGTATTATTACTTACGTAGTAATGCACTAATATGGGATGTAAACTCTTTTATAATAAATAATAGACGAGATTTTTTAACGTCATCATAATTTCATTTTTAAATTTCATATTTCCCGGGCTTTTAATAAATAGTTACATATCGGTAAACACGTCTCATAGAGGTGTCGGTATGGATGGTTTGAATATTATTTTATGCTACCTAATAAACAAAATATCCTTTGTAGATTTGAAGATTGTAGATAAATGACAAATTATGTTTCAGGAGACCATGTGTTAGGCAACATATTTGTGGTCTTCAAAAATACATTATTATAACGTAACTTATAGGTACAAATGCTCTTTTCTTTTGTGTTCACAAAATCACTTATTATGTTATCAAAAGCCATTTTTAGATCTAGTGACATTAAGGCTATACCTCAGTCGAGGCATGGTCTAAAAAGATCGTGGCTAGGCGATGCGCGAATTGTGCAAATGACTCGTGCCGAACGAAATATAATTTGCCATATAAATCCAACATGCGTCCATTTAATGTTCTGTTTATTATTCTATTAGTAACAATAATAATATATTCATTGACTTGTTTTATTTTTCAAGTAAATGGGTAACGTTTTTTAGTCATCTTTACACGATTTAAAAATTAATACCCCCGTCGCCATCACGAAAAAAATTGATGTGTTCACAGCTCGACGTTCGCTCTCCGATTGCCAGCGAGTCCAAAATTTCGTCGCACCAACTATTAATTATTTGCCGTTTCACTGAAGTATCGTCTTAACACAAGTTAACTTAATCGATTTTGGCCAATGGTACTTATTTCATAAATAATATGTTGTAATTCGTGACAATGTGAAAAGTAGCCTTTCACCATGGCAATTAACTGAAAGCATACTGGGAAACATTCTCAAAGAAATATGAATGTTTGTAAAAGTACTTACTTTGAATTTCGAAATTGACACAATTGCACAATTTTCAACGTCTTACTCTTAAATGAATTCCTAAAACTGTACATAGTTAGCCACTAACCAACAAAGTTCATGATTTTTTTTCCGGGCCCTGTGCCATAGCCGACCCTGTGACGTTTACCTGAATTTTGACAAAATAAAGTGTTCATTTCATATTATCTCTATATTATATATCGTCTCTGTTCTGGCAGAACACACTAACTGGAGAATACTAGTTTTGAGTAATTTGACTTTGAAGTTGTTAAAATGTTTGAAATGGTCTATCATGTGAGTTTATTAAGTAATCGTAAAAAGGATGACTTTAAAATAAAAACTGTTTATTTATTAAGAAGGTTTCCAGACGGTAAAGTTTGAAATAAGGAACATTTTGGTATAACTAACTCAACATGTCAATTTCTCGAATTAGTGTCTTCTGCCAGAACAGTGACGATATATTATTTGTAAGTATAATAATAATAATGTCTCAAAACGCGTAAAAGTGAAACCTGTGTTACGAGTAACAATATTATATTAAATGGAAGTAGGTATATGAATTACATGTAATAATTATCGTATAATTATTTGTCTATAAAATAAAATACATGTTTTTATACTTTTATATTGTAATAATTTATGTAGTAATATTTTCAATAAGCACTGTTAATTTTATTTATTTTCAAACATAAATTACTTCAATTCGGTATGCCAATTTCCGATGATAATTTATGTAGCGCCTATCTATGGCTTTTTAGATACCGCACAGAAAATAATTGCATTATAAATTCAATGCTGTTGACGTTTAATTGCACTTGTTAAAATGTTAAACTACATAGAATAATATATACCAGTAATATTATTAATGGTGTCAAAATACAGCTAATTATCAACTCTCATATAACTCATCTAATGAAAAGCTTCAACTCACATTTTTATCAAAATAGAGTTTAGATTATAAAGTTGTTTGTCTTCTATAGTTTTCCAATGCGGTAATATTTAATATATTAGTATAGTGGAACCATTTAACCCAGGGGTAGTCATCCTTTTTATACATACCGCCCACTTTTGTATCTCTATTAGTAGTAAAATTTTCTAACCGCCCACCGGTTCCACAGTAATGGTGATTCCTAAAGTAGGGAAGTAACTATACTCTATAAAATGTATAAAGCAGTATAAAGCGTATAATAATAATTACTTACCAAATACTTTATGTCATACTTTCGCTAAGTTTGGCTATAAAACAATTGTAAACAGTTATAAAACAACTGACTGTTGTTAAATCTGTCTTTTTATTTATACTGTGCATATATATACAACACATTGACTGCTGACTAGATAATTACTTTTTAAATACCACATTTAAATAGCATGCTAATTCTATCGAATGACCACTTAATCGTTCCGCGCTAGGCGCGTCTTTAGCGTACAATGTATTGAGCATGAAGTCTGATGAAATTACATTTAATTAATTAAATTATTAATGAGTTCCCTGAGGCTGATGCTGCGAAACTAAATACTGAATATCTGGCTCAATTTTCTCAACAAACGAAGGTCTCCTCTTTTGTAAATATTCAGGCAGTTTTTTTCTTTGGTCATAATATTATGGTTATCAGCACTAAAGCCTGATTACACAAGATATGAGGTAGGGAAAGGTATCAATAAACTGAATGTCATTTTCCACATATTTAGATATTATATTTATGTAATAAATATATAATTTTATGAAAACAATGAAATTATTTTTAAAACCTCGACCGCCCACTAGTGGGCGGTAGGGATCAGGTTGACTACCCCTGATTTAACCTATTCATATGCGCAGATGTGATTTCTCATCATGCGCAGCAATTAGTCAGAGCTTATTTGACTAGGTGCTGTTATGGTTGCTGTTGTCAACTGTACTTATATCGAGCTTATTGCTTGGCATTCTCTCGCTCGGAACCCCTCCAACCAAGACTTCGAACCGGAACTAAACCGAAAACGGGAAAACCCTTTACTTATGTCGGAACGATAATCGGAACCGAACCGCAAAAAATATCGGTAATAATATAATAAAAGAATGCAATAAGTGCGCATAACTCCTTTTAATATGGTAGTTAGATTTATTTTATCACTACTATAAATACGTACAAATTAATGAACCAACACAATCATAGAAAATTGTATTATGTCTATCTGGATTTCAATTAGAATGTGGATTACGGTGATTCCATACGTCATCAATCATCATTTCGGGTCGTTTATCGTAATTAGATTCCAAAAGTTAGATTTTTCCCTTATCGTTTCCACATCGCATTTTATAATGTGACACTTACTGATCTAGGTACTGTCAACCCCGAGTACCTACCCACCTAGCATTTACTCTGCCATCTTATGGTACTAGGACAGGGATGGCGAACGTGCCACCAGTGGCACGCTAGATGATTTTGCATGGCACTCGAATGTTTTATTTTGAAGAGAAAAGAAATATTACTGTTTTATAAATATTTAAAGTACTCACTTATATATAATATTAAAAAATAATGACGACATAGCAATGCGTATTTTCTTCGGTTTTTCATATTATGTTTAGGTACCGATCAATGCGGAAACGGAAACGACGAAATTCATGCATAAATAATGATAAATCGCATTGTATAAAAAATTGCAGGCAAATCATTTTTTAAAGAATAATCATTACGTTTAATGAAAATATACGATTGCATACGTTGGTTCTTGGGATCGGGGAATTAAAAATAAAAATATGCAATCAACAAAATTTCGAAATTAATTATCAGCAGTCATTCAAATATAATAACTGCTTGTTATTTTACCTCAAATATAATGTCTAAAAATGTAAAACCGCTCAGTGATGGAGAATATAATATGACAGAAGAGTGGTTTAAATGCTTCCACGACCTCTTTGAGTAATTTGAAAACAAGGAAAAAAATATTCAAAGAATAAAAGATATGCCTTCGGCTATATACGGTGAAAGACAGAATAACAATAACTCAATTGTAATTTTTAAACCCTTTTAATAGAATTCTTAAAAACTATTTTTTTGGGAAACCTTAAAAAATATTTTCGCCATAAAAAAAAAAACTACTTGGCACGTCAAACAGTCGAAAAATATTATTTGGGAAATTTTGGCACGCGTACGTAAAAAGGTTCGTCATCCCTGTACTAGGGTCTCTCTTTTTTTATTATTTTTAATAAAATACTAAATACCATGAGGCCATTTACTGTAGTGTTTACTGGAATCATTCTATAGTAGCACCATAGGTACGGCAAAGCGATTCGTGTTTGTATTGGCATTACTGGATAGCATTGAAACAGGCACTGTAGCAAACTACACAAATGCGCAGGCGTATCGCATAAATACATTGTGTTTTCACTGTAATTTTTAATCTGTAAATTTATATAAGATTACATTTATTTATACAGGTTATAGAATTATTTTTTATAAGTTATTGGCCGAGATCGTGACATGTTCTCTCAGCCCGAAAAACCCGCCTACTTATTAAGACGAGAGGATGACAACTCTCCTCTCCTTTTTTCTGTTTCTTTCTGAAACGGGACCGCTGATGTTAGGTACCGCTTTCATTAGGTGTAAGCGCATCTTGTTAAAAACGCGCCAATTTAAAATAAAATCAAACTGGCTCTACTTTGGTCATCTACTCACAATAATATATTCACATATTGATATTATATTATTAGTATTAATATCAATGAGGATTGATTTTGTCGCTGCAATGGAGACGCTTGTACAAATGCAAATCGTACTTTGCCCACCTTCAGTTTAGGCAAACCTGCGTCCTAACGATATAGAATCTTATTGGCTGAAAACCATTCCATACTAATCAGTCAATATCTCATTGGCTGCATACCGTTAAATACCAATACGTCGACCAATGAATGCTTTACGAAATGTCAGAATTTGTGTACGATCAAATCTCAAAATAGTATGGTAAATCAATGATTATGATAGTATCTGTAAGTACTTATACTATATTAATATGTTGTACTACGGTTCTTGGCTAACGTATAATAATTGTATTGTAGTAGTGTAGCCGCGTGGCTTAAGCGCCGGTCTATAGTGTCGAGGGTCCCAGGTTCGAATCCTGGATCCGGCATGTACACATATTGTTTTTCAATTTGTGTATGAGTCAGAGTATGGATCTAATAGGTTGAGCAAGTGGCTGACATCCATTTCTCGTAAAAATAAAATCTGTTAATACAAACCTCCACTCTGTGGGGGCCCATATGATCCTATTAGAATCGAACATGGTCGAAAGAAGTAGTGTAGTGAAACAAATAAGGTGGCATTATTAAAAATTAGTTTTTTTGTTTCTATATATCATTTCAAGTGACTGGATAGCAAGTAATAGTATTTTATAAAGTATTTATAGTCAGTCAGCCGTTCTGGTTAGTTTATAAAAGACTTACAAAATAGATAAGTAAGTACCTACCCTTGCTTCACTTGCGTGGAACATTTTGCTACCCAGATAGCAGATAGATTATCTCTTTGCCAACGTTTCTAAAACTTTATTCAGCGCTGACTTTACGCTGTTAATGAAGATTTATAGACATATTTGGTTGGAAAGTATTTGAAGTGTATTTAAGCTTTCGTATCTTTTAGTTGAATTTCGAAAGTTACGTTTTTTTTACTTCAAAAAAATATATACATACGTACCTAATACATATTAATGTAGCTAGTGTTTAGGTGATTTCAACCCATTTAATAGTTGTGTACTTAATTAATTATTTATTAATTGTATATAGGTATATATTGGGTTTGCAATACCGGGAACTCGAGTAATGGTATTTTTTTTAAATCAAAGTTATTAGTTAACCCTTTATAAGACACTTTTTAGTTACATCTTCCAAGCTTAATTAAATACATATCTTCTTTATAACGATAATGAACATAATTATTGCATTTGCAAATTTTCTAAAAATGTACTTTTACTTTTTCGGAAAAAAAATAAGTAGATATGTGTCGCTAGATTTCAAAATCAGCCAAGTCCATAAAGGATGAATAGGAGAAAAACAGCGTTTTTGTTTTCTCAAGTACATAGTCACGAGGGTGAAAGTTTATATCATTTCGATTATAGAATATTTAAAATTAATAAGTTCCACATTTTGATAATGCATAAATGTTAGAAAGCAGTAGTTCTTCAGCAATTCACAAAAAAATCAAAAATACTTAAAGGTGGACTTGGCAGATTTTGAAATCTAGCGACACATATATCGTGGTATGTATATATACCACCGACTGTTTGAGGTAATACCAGGACAATGCTTATTCAGTGGTATATATATATCTACCATACCTAAATACTTATGTTATATGCAATTAAAAATAAATACCTTTCACGGAATTATGGGGTCGGAAATACTATGCAGTATTATAAAATCTCTTGCCGCGAGATTTCTAGTAGATAACTATTCTTTTTGTTAATATATAATAATATTTACTAGAAGTAGGTACTCAATGTTGGACGAGGTCACTTCATTGATCGATATTACATTTATTTCTTACTTTAAAAAATAATAATAATGCCGTTGTTCAATATCTAAAAAATCATTTAATACAGTGGAAATAAAAATAATTCTGACAGCAGAAAAATTGAAACAAATGAGCACGAAATTTAAATCAAATCAAATTAATCTGTGGTAAAAATTCAAACTTGGAACAGCCAAACAATGATATACCTTGTATTTGAAATACATAATATATCTGATAGTGTGTTAGTAGCAGACACAAAAAAAATGTTGGGCGATATTTCACTTACTTTTTGGGTAATTCCGTAATCCCGGGATTAACAATTATTCTGTCTGGAATTACAGTGCCTAGTTGACACGTATGTAATGAACTATCTATCGCACAATAAAAATTAAAAGAGCACATTTATCCACTCGCGACAGCTTGGACAGGAGAAGAGATGGGTTCGCTTCGGTCATCGTATAAGACGACAGAGAAGTTTTTTTTTATATTAAATAACATTAAATTAAGAGGGGAGGCTTACAAATTGTGTTATTAATTATTGTATTATGACTGCTTAAGGTTAATATGTGTACATCAATGAGTCAGATTTTTTTTAAATCGTATCTATTTAACTACCCCCATTTCCTGCACGACAAATAATTTGAAGTGTATTTTATTTATTTAAATATGTGGTGTAAGTGCCCATTTTTTGTTATATTAGCAAGAATCACATAACCATTTTACTATTTTAAGTATGTAATAAACATTATTAAATCTAATCTCATTACCTATATGTAATAATAGTACGTACCTACTTATATCTCTATATGTATACCGCAAGAGAACCTCATTGTTGTAGTAAAAGCAAGGGTATGTTTCATGAAATATAAAATGTTTACAAATCAGTGGTCCGTAAAACCGACATTAATTACCGCTCAAAATTATAAATTTTAATAATTCACTCATTAGGGCCGGGCACACGAGTAGGTAAAATGCCGCGTGTTATAGATCTACCATCGTAAATTGGCAGCCGGTCGAATTTGAAACTAAAATTGTCTATCGAGGATAAATTTGTTACAAACGCCATTTAATTTTACAACATGTTTCTCGAATTATGGATTGCGCTTGCGTTTATTTAGCTCTCATGGCGTCAAAATATCAAAATCACATTATACTTAGTGTTGATAAATAAAATATACTACCTATTAAATAAAAGAGATCAACAAGTGAAAAAAGCTTTTTCCTTTTAAATAAGGAATGTACCTAATACATCATTTTATATTTGATATAGTATTTTATAATCGAATGAGTGTTTGTTACTAATTTAGGTAGGTACGCTGTTTTTCTTGCTCGCAAGATTTTTGTTTGTACATTTGGAAACATAAAGAGCATTTTAGATTATTAATAAACGAATGTGACCTTTTAATATTTGACATTATTCGATAGCTACTTAGCACCAATTATTTAGTTAGTATTTAAAGTAAGCTATACTTTAATATAATCAACAACGAATTATGTCTCCACGAAGAAATTAATGTAGACAACCGAAAATAACTCCGGGCGATTGGGCGTTATGACAAATTTATTCCAGACTGAGTCAAATGTTTACATTTTGAAACGTCAGCGTGCAGAATTCGGGATATATATTGTGTTATTGAAAATACAGAAGAAATAAGAATAGTGCATAATGGCAAGTAGTTCTAAAACAGTTCGTGGAAATGTCAGAGACATCATTCTAAAAGTATGGCAATTCTGCGATGACGAAAAAGGACAAAACGAAATGATTATTTATATCGATAATGGAATACAACGGCCAGTCGCCATGACAGTTGAACATTTATTTTCAGTGTTACCAAGTTGCATTTATATTACAACGCAAGTAATTTCTTATTTTTTTTTAGTTTTGTTCAAAGTTATGATATAAATAAAAAATAATGTCGGATAGCAATATAAATGAATACTTACTTATTATTTGTGTATGTTAACGGATTTATAAAGAAATTTAGTATATTAATTAAACTGACATTTACAAGTTTGAATTCCATAATATGACCTCGACTGGTTTTATTTTTACTGTAAATGGTCCTAAGAGTGACACAGAATCGGATGATAGTCTATCTGGAATTGAACCATTATAGTAGTTATATAATTTCTACATTGTTTGTGTAATTTATAGTTATCGGGTTTCATTTAAAATTCCATTTATGTTGATACTATTTTACTGTTTTTAGAGTTAATTTAATTTACTTTCGCTTTTTTTATTATATTTTTTTCCATGACTAAAATATACACAATACTACTTTATATTTTCCAATTTCTGATTTTTCCAACTATGCATTTCTTTCTCATGGTTATAAAAAAAGTAACACGTTTTTATTTTGATTGTGTTAATTTTTTATTTTAATAATATTAAGTAATTGTACCTATATTTACTACCAATAAAAAAATATAAATTACCATTTTTTGTTAGTTATGGCAACATTCTCAATGTCATACTAGCGCCCTCGCTGAAATGCCAATTTATGTTGGTAGATCTATACCGGCTCTATCGGCCCCTTTTAATTTTTGCAAACTACACGTGACCGTTAAAATGCAAAGTTGAGACTGGTCACGCATAAAGCAATGGCATGACACAACCGATTGGTGTCGTCTCCCGAGGCGTTCTGACCTCCACCCGCTTTCCGAACGTCTTCTTCCGCGACCAGCAAAACAATCGTGTAGTCAAGCTAATTATAAACCAGCAGTTCTGTTTGATGCCGCAGATGGACAAAATGATGATAAATTAACCTGCTACTTTCACGGTTGTTTGTTAGGTACAGTAATAGATTTGTGGGTTTTTACCATGTGTTCTTCCTCCTTCTTTTGAGTATGGCCTCTGCAACGAAGTGCGAAATGTCGAGGAAAGAAGGAGGAAGAACACGCAAGGAAAACTCACACATCTTTTACGACTTCTTTAGATCTTCATTAGTAAAGAGATTGCAAGATCTTTCATTCCTATTTAGTATTAACGACTACGCATTTCTTACGTATTGCAATTATTTCTCACTCATTTAAAATATATTTAAATACGACAAAATGTATTAAAATATCAATAAAAATACATTACTGGAAATAAAAACGTTTTTAAAGATAAATATTCATTGAAGAATCCTTTCTTTACTGCAGTTCCCGGGGGATCTCCCCATCACCTATATAAATCACCTTCGGGAGGTTCGATACATCATTTAGATTTAGCACACTGTAGTATAATATATAATAGATATCTATATAGGTACTTATATCAATACAATTGCATAACTAGTTTATGAATGACTATAGTTAAATTAACTACAACTTAAACTATTATAAAAAACCTATAACATATCGCTATTTCCGCGCTTTATTTATAAAAACAGAAGTCCACCCAAAAAAAATACGAAATACCACCAAATAAATAATGAATCCATTGAAAAAATGTGTACCTACCTTCGTAATATTGTTCCCGTAAAAAAATAAAACCTTTACCAAGAATAATTAGTTTGACTTTCGTAAATATAAAGCAACCAACATGTAGGTATATGAAGAATAATGAGGTAAAATTTTCGCGTGTGGTTTTTTGTTCGTATTTAAAAAAAAAAAAACAAACAAGAATAACATTAATGAATGTTAATTACAGCAAAACACGGTCGGATCTCTTTTCAGATATTTTAAAGAATTATGTGAAATTGAATTTCTCTCATTTTTAACAGGATTCAGTTCCATATTTGTTGTGTGCCATCAATCAATTAATGTTCTCGCGTATAATAATACATATTATCATCAGCTAAAGACAACCCACTGCTGGATGGTGGCCTTTCCTAAACTTCTTCCACTTTATCACTCAATCTTTAGTTATTCGCTGCTGCGTTCATCCACGGAACTTGGTGTATGTATTCATCTATCCAGCGGGTTTTAGACTTGTATCCATCAGTGGCGAAGGGTGGAGGTAGGCTGGTAAGATTCGACGTAAATCGTGCACATTAAACTTTTTCAGTCATACTTATTTGTTTTCGTTAAACTAAGAATACAATTTGCAGATGGTTTTTATAATCCAGTTAAATCCTGTCTTAAAAAAACATAATAGTTTAGGTATGCTATGGGCGATTCGACAAAATAGTACACACTTTTTCAGTCATACTTATGGTTTTCGTTGAATTAATTATACATATTACTGATGGTGTTTTTTTTAATTTTTTAATCCCTACCTACTTAAACCGTAACCGATAAAAAATATTCGTCTATTTATAAAATATCTAAAAATGTGTAAGTATAATTTAATGAAAAAAATTACGATATTTTGCAGATAAACGAATTTTACTATTGTTTTGATTAGTCACGGTTTAATTGAATTTTAAAAACTAACAAACACACATTGTAGTCTTAGTTAAATGTAAAAAAATACGTTTGACTGATTAAGCTTAGTGTGTAATATTTATGTCGGATCTTAACAGCTTACCCTTCGCCACTACCCCTCAAGTACCAATGTTTAACTCAATTTGTCCATCGGTCATCCACTCGCCGAGCGACATACCATACAATTGTCATTTTATCTGCTTGGTAACATATAACATCGCGTACTCTTATATATCCCCTTATTTATTGGTTGCTTTCGTGGAATTTCCGCGTTATGTCCAACATAGGTACACATTACCACGCCAACTCGTAACTTTTGAATTTCTCTTAAAATAATGTATTATTTAGTATGCAGTCATAGCAGCCACTCTTGATCTACCGCTGGATAAATGTCTTTCTTTGCTGTCTATACAATCCTCGGTCCTTCAAGGAAACTTTAATGCTAGTGCGTCTTATGTACATACATTTATTTAACAAATTAAAGTACTTATGTACATATTTTATACGTCATTATCAGATCATTCAGGTCAAATTCACTTTTTGAATCCATTCATAAATGAAACCCAAAATTCTTAAAACCATAAAGCTGCAAGTACATTATCAAGAAGTGTTATTACAATGTTTTTATTAGGTCGTATTCTTATTTGTCCGGTCGTTGTTTATCCACTACAAATCTTGCAATCGATTTTTAACTAACTTCCCGACTAGCTAGACATTTGAAACTTTTATAATATATCAGAACACGATGCCAATGCATTCTTTTAATACCTTTAGCCATCTTTAAGTAGAATTGAATTCATTTTCAGTTAATTCTGTTTTGTATGAAAAGTTATTTCCGAAGAAATCCGTTAAAAGTAAACACTATTATTGGTTGCTAGGGGTCTGTGGCCTGAGCAACTAAATTATTAATATATACGTGCGTTACTATGGAAATCAATATGAAATGTCAAAATGACATTTCAGTATTCTATATTTATTCAGTATTTCTATAAAGTAAATTTTTTTCGATCGTTTAACCTAGTCAAGTTCATAAATGATTCAACAGAAAATTTAAAAACGTTGTATATAAAAAGTTCTTTTTATCTTGTAAGTAATTATTTTTGTATTTAAAATACACTGGCTCTCAGGTACAGAAGTATATATGCATAAAGGCGTAATGAAGTGTAAACTGTTCGTTAAAATCTCTTCCCAAGATAATATGGTCGGTGCAATAAATACGACTTCACGTAATTACTATGTAAGTTAAGAGGAGGGCCATTCTAACAATAAAATGAGGTCGGCTTGGTAATTTTCCAGCTTTTTCCGTGAGCATGTTCATATTGTCGTTGCTAAAACTATTACCCTAATGTCCTAAATAATAACAAAATTGTCGTCTATGGAACCCTTTCTAGGGGCCACGCAGTATTAAGTATAACTCGTTTGTCGCTAAGTGCACTACAACTCTTCCCTTATGTCTTTTTTACTCTTTCGCATTATTCGTGACCTAAAGAATTTTTATAATAATCCGAATTCGAATCATTATTCTTTATGGCACACAGGGTAAAAAACACACACAATATTAAAATACTTTAAGGGGGGACATGCTCAGCGTAGGTCAAAATGGAGCTTTTATTGCATTTTCAAAGCATGATCCTGGACATTCCTTAAACGTTGTAGATAATATATTTATATAATTTTGAAGCCTTATTGTCCTTTATATATATTTTAAACATTTGATGACTGCATAAAGTATTTTTATTACATAAAATAGTATTCTTTTAAACCTCTCGCTCTAATGTTTTAGAATATAGTCATATTTCAGTACATGCATGTGCAGTGGTGTTAAGATTTTTTACGTTTATTAATTTTTAAACGCAGTTATAAAACCATTAGTATAATTTATGTTGACATTATTATAGTGAAATATTTACGATAAAAAAATTATATTGATAATCTCTGTGATCCCAAATTTGACAAGAATTAGGCATTTTATTATTCAAAAAATGGGCAAGATTAACACATTTGAAGATAATTCTAAAGATACTAATTATAAGCTATGTCTTTGACCATTCAAGTGTGATAAACATCCTACGAATAATGATTGCTTTATAATAATTATTGACCTAAGAATAAGGTAGTGTTTTTTTGTAACACGCCATTTCTTTTGGAATTCCCCAGTAGTTAAGCTACAGCATACGGCCGTAGCCATAAATTGACAAACTAAAATTGAAGTAGGGAGTAAGATCATGTTAACGCGCGTGTTTGAACATGTACCGTACTGTACGTAATGTACTGAAATATGACTATATTCTAAAACATTAGAGCGAGAGGTTTAAAAGAATACTATTTTACGTAATAAAAATACTTTATGCAGTCATCAAATGTTTAAAATAAATATACACGATAATAAGGCTTCAAAACTATATTAATAGATTATCGGCAACGTTTAAGGAATGTCCAGGATCATGCTTTGGGAATGAAATAAAAGCTCCATTTTGACCTACGCTGAGCACGTCCGCCCTTCACAAATAGTAAAGAAAAAATATATTAGTATTTGTGATGAATTGAACCCACTAGAATCAAATTCAACATAGGTCCAAAACTACCGAAAGTAATTTTTTGGCTGTTTTAGAATTTATAGTACCTACCTACTTATTATTTATGTGCGTTAGTCGAGACATCAGTGTGTTGTGTAGTGTGATATGAAACAAATCATGTTTATATCACTAGGTACATAGAATCTAAGTTAACATTACGTTACATTACGTTTGATATTAAGCTGTCATTTAGTGGCCATATTGCTGTCACTAGACGATATTTATATTTGGCCACATATTTTTTCTGACATACGCGGTGTTAATGAGAATTCTTCCATTCTTGGTTTTATTGACCTGTGTCCGTGATAACTATCTAAGAAATCGAGAGCATCAGTTGTTGGTTTTCCCAGGGTACAGACCTAACCTACCATTGGTAATGCCAATTGGGAGGGCAACAACTACAATAGTTTAACCAAATCACTTCGAATGTTGACATATTCCACCTGCGTGAGGATGAGTATAGGTGGGCATTGTTAAAATAGGGTCTACTGAGCTCATTCGGTGTACTTCCTTGTATATAATTTATATTTGTTTATGTTTACACCTTTAATATTATTTCTTTGTTTTTAAATGTCATGTTATTAATATCTTAAATTTATAATTTGTAAATTTCACTTTATTTAAAATAAATAAAATTTGATCTGATTTGAATAAACTATCTGCTTTAAACTATTCGGCTCTATATATTGACATCTAAATTATGGCACTGTTTGCGATGTAAGTTTTATGCCACGCGCTTGTTGCATGCTAACGGTATTGCAACGGTTTTAGTTCTAGAAACGGCCGCAGTGACGTATACGTCTCGATATAGCAGTCGAAATCGATATTAGAATTTACATGAATAAGTACTCAATATTCTTTTGAAAATTTGCGAAATTCTTGTCAAAACTCTCCCAACGAAAACCAAGTATACTATGAATTAATTATTATGTTTACGTCCCATAGGTTTGTTATTTCAAAATAAATAAATAAATTTGTTGGTAGTGAACACGAAAAAGTCAAAAAGTTTAAATATTCAACATATTTTTTAAAGAACACAAATCAATGAATATATAATATTATGTAGTGTGTAAACTTTTTATATCAATGATTTTATATCAATAACAAACACGCTGAATTTGTTAGTTACCATTTACAACAATATATTTTTTTGCACTGTTATTTCCTTGGTACCTAATGTGGTATAAAAAATGGTATCTACATATTAAAAATTAACTTTGTAATTGTAAATATTATTGGTCATCTTTCCCAGATTTTATTTTGAAAGTTATGTGTGATATTAAATAGTTAGTAATCAATCGATCAGTGAATGATATCTACAAAAGTAGCATATCATTGTGTCTTGAGCCTAAATCTGTCAACCAATATGTGCTACATGTGCTCACGTATGCGAGTGAATTATCATGTGGACCCTTAATGTAAGAAAAATCCAAAAATTATGAGTAACTCAACGTGGCATGAAAACGTAAAATAAATTTATAGTTAAGGCGATGTGATAGATGTTGCTAAGCAAATGACTACCTCTGGATAAATTCCGTCTTAGTGTAGGCACTAAACGACCACATGGACGCACTAAACCCCGCCGGATCGATGAACTCGTAATTCTCGGTGGACGTAGGTATGTGCCAGCAAAGAACTAGGCACGAGAATAGTAGGAGGAGCTAGGGAAGGCCTTCGTCCAGCAGTGGGGTCAACCCTGGTTCCTGATAATGAATTAATAAGTTAAGCTACGAGGGTGGGTCAATAATTCCTTAGAAAAAAGCATTAAAACAGTTTTTATTTTTGTATTTTTTTTTATTTCTCAACATAATCTCCTTGGAGCTCAATACACTTGGTTAGACGTTTCTCAATTTTTTTTAAACCGTCAGAAAAATAAGTTTTCGGAAGGTCCTCAAAATAAGCATTTGTCCGATCGATGACTTCTTCATTTGAAAAAAAACGTTGTCCACTTAGCCATTTTTTTAAGTTTGGGAAAAGGAAAAAGTCACTGGGGGCTAAATCTGGCGAATACGGTGGGTGGTCGACCAATTCGAACTTCAATTCTTCAATTTTAGCCATTGATCGTAAACATGTGTGAACACGGGCATTGTCCTGATGAAAGAGGATTTTTTTCCTGTTTAAATGAGGCCGTTTTTCTTCAATTTTGTTTTTTAGCTGGTCCAATAAAGATGCATAATAATCCCCTGTTATTGTTTTTCCTTTTTCCAAATAGTCAACGAAAATAATTCCACGTGCATCCCAAAATACAGTAGCCATAACCTTACCAGCTGATTTTACGGTTTTCGCCTTCTTTGGACATGGTTCGCCTTTCGCAATCCACTGCTTTGACTGTTCTTTCGTCTCAGGAGTATAGTGGTGTATCCATGTTTCATCTACAGTCACAAAGCGACGAAAAAATTCATCCGGATTGCGTTGCATGAGCGACAACAGGGCTTTAGAGGCCACCACCCTATTGCGTTTATTGTCGACTGTGAGCAAACGCGGCACCCATCTTGCAGAAATTTTTTTCATGCCCAATTTGTCATGTAAAATAGAAATGACGCTACCTTTTGAGATCCCTGTAACCTCAATTATCTCACTCAACTTTAATCTTCGGTCACTTAACACCATATCGTGGATTTTATTGATCATTTCTGGTGTAGTCACCTCTACAGGACGTCCTGAGCGTGGTTCATCCTTTGTTGATGTACGACCACGTTTAAATTCATTTAACCAGTTATAAATAGTTGCAAGTGAAGGAGCAGATATGCCGTGAACTAAATCCAACTCATTTTTTATTTCCTTTGCTGTTAACCCTTTTATATTAAAATGTTTAATAACAGCTCTAAACTCAATTTTCTCCATTTTCCATTTTTCCATTTTCCACAAGCAATTTTTTTTTTTTAAATGTACGAGAAACACACAACAACCCGACCAATCTGATTGAAACTTCGCAGCATACTGAATCGGTAGTGCCGCTGCGTGAAAACAAACTGCTTACAGTACTAGTCGCGCCACCTGTCGGCTTTTCTAAGGACTTATTGACCCACCCTCGTACCATTTACAACAATATATTTTTTTGCACTGTTATTTCCTTGGTACCTAATGTGGTATAAAAAATGGTATCTACATATTAAAAAATAACTTTTTAATTGTAAATATTATTGGTCATCTTTCCCAGATTTTATTTTGAAAGTTATGTGTGATATTAAATAGTTAGTAATCAATCGATCAGTGAATGATATCTACAAAAGTAGCATATCATTGTGTCTTGAGCCTAAATCTGTCAACCAATATGTGCTACATTTGCTCACGTATGCGAGTGAATTATCATGTGGACCCTTAATGTAAGAAAAATCCAAAAATTATGAGTAACTCAACGTGGCATGAAAACGTAAAATAAATTTATAGTTAAGGCGATGTGATAGATGTTGCTAAGCAAATGACTACCGCTGGATAAATTCCGTCGTAGTGTAGGCACTAAACGACCACATGGACGCACTAAACCCCGCCGGATCGATGAACTCGTAATTCTCGGTGGACGTAGGTATGTGGCAGCAAAGAACTAGGCACGTGAATAGTAGAATGAGCTAGGGAAGGCCTTCGTCCAGCAGTAGAGTCAACCCTGGTTCCTGATAATGAATCAATAAGTTAGGCTATTTATAAAAAAAAACAATAATAACGAAACATTTGCACCTCAATATTGGTTAACAATGTAAATTGAATTTGAAATTGCATCTCAAATACATATTCTTGGGATTTTTCCCCACTAGTAACATCCACAGATATAAAATAGAACTTACAATATCAGTCGATGGTTAAGTACTCGTTACTCGAACTTTTCATAGTATTGTATTATATAATATAATGAGTAGTCAATATCAAACCTTTCAATCAAGTAGTTCACATATAATCTCCCAATTAAATATTCATTCCTTGCAAAATAATAAAGCCACACTATCATGTAATATTAAAATAGATACGAAACAATAAAAAAAGTTCTGTGTGTATTAATTAATTATAAATATACATACAAAATTAAATTTAGTAGTTGGGCGTCATACCAAATTAAAATACCAAGTATCTGTAGCTTAATCGGTAGATATAGCTTTCCACCCAGATTCCGATGAATATGGGTGTAATCCCATTTGGTACAAAACAATGAGGATCTTTACTGATTCCATATTTTCTGAGGTTGAATCAAAATAACAATAAATGTACATCCACACTCACGTATTTCTAAGGGAAAACCCGCAGTTTTTTTTTAATATTCAAAATAACGTTATTTCCATAAAGTGTTTATGGGAAAATGTGAGTTTGTTTTTAAATGACTCCCGTAATAACAATAATATTAATGCTTACTCTCCGTAAATATAAAATATTACAAATTCCATTTTATGTTTTTTCTTCTTTTTTTTATGCTTCGTGACTTTATTATTGCCCAATGCGCCAGAGCAAACGTAAAATGGGTTCACATCACAGATAATGAAAATGAAAATGTAGTAAACGCGAAAATTTAGGAGCCGAGAAGAATATTTATAATATAGCCGTATATTTGTATATATACCATATATTATAAATAAAGTTTATAGTGTGGCGCTGACGAGAGTCAGACCACTAACGACGTCTATTATTGCATGCCACCGCCATCTGTTTATTTTTCCATCAACTCATAAAAGACATTTTTCATATAAATTATTTCATAATATAATATATAACATTTTATATAACTCGTTTATCATAACGTGGAAGTGTAAAAAACTGCTTATTTTATCATCACTTCTACAATTGATGGGGTATAATATATTATTAGATTATCTTTGGTTTTAACCAACTAACTTTTTCTTGAGTATATAGGTACCTACCAAGAAAGTGTTTCCCAACCTTTTTACACCTTCGGACCGGTAAAAATAAGAAAAATATTTTGCGGACCGCTTATGCAAAATAAAAATAAACTATTATTTAAATACTTAGTATTTTGTTTATTAAATTTTGTATTCTAACTATTTTAACCGTGAGAGAAACGAAGCCTTGCATTGACATTCATTCAGGTTTTTTTATTTAGTTTTATTACTGACATGGCCGAAAAAGTCTTTTCACTTGAATAATATGTAGTGGAAAATCCGGACAGTAAGTGATAAATATCCAAAACTTCGGCAATATTTGTATTTTAAGTATGAACACCAGAGTGGCATTAGAATAATAACAATGTTTGTATTATTTTTTTAATGACGGATCTGCTTCAAATTTTGACAAAAGCATTTTAAAATGGATGACTGGTAAAATTATAAACTGTCTGACAGTTTTGTCTGGCAACTTTTTCTGACAGTTTTGTCTGTCAGTTTTTATCGACAGTTTTGTTTTTGAAGTTTGTCCGACAGTTCTGTTTGTTTGATAGTTTCCTTTGAACTTTACTCAATTTGCCTCAAAATTGTGACATCGGTTGTTTTTTCCTAACCTATATTAAAATCTACACTTAATTTAAGAATCGCTCTTTTTTGATGAATTGAACGTCTCTAGACTGAATATTATATCCGTTCATTACACGTTTGATTTATACATAACATAATTATGCATGAGTTTTGTTGTGTGAAATATATTAGGTATAATCTGCAAACACATTCAGAACTTGGTACTTACATATACTCGTATATAATAATAATAATATAAATCAAATATTGTATCTCAGATTTCAATTCCGATTCGAAACAAATATTGACTTTCCAGTGATTTATGTAAGTATGCGTATTCCCGTACCCCATATAATGGCAGTGGCGCCATTCAATGTCATTGAATTTGAATTTCACAATTTCCAAAGCACACAATATCCTGGGGCCGTACACGGAACGACGTAGTATTTAACAATGCGCCATGTTGTGTTACGTTTACTTTTGGGCACTAATTAGTAGGACATAATATACGAGTTTATAACAAGTGAAATAATAATGCCACTGGTCTAACTAAGTACGTTAACTGAATACCTAACAATAAATATTATGTAATATGAAGCAGAGATTAATATGCTCGGCTCATTATTAGAGTTGGGTATTTTCCGAGAAAATCTCAATCCCGTGATTCGGGATTTCCGGAAATGAAATTTTGAATTCTCGAGATTCGGGATTTCCAAAAAATAATTCTCAAGAATTCTCGAGATATCGGGAAATTTAAAAAAAACCTATAAAAATCCTAAAATCAGTGTAAAAACAAATTCCAAAAAACTATGTTTTTTTTATTAATATAAGAAGACAAACAAAATAGAAGTAGGAAAACAATAATAATTTAAAACATTACTTATTAAAATAGAATTTTAAAAACAGACTGTCAATCGCTGCGTCTGACAATCGCGTACACTTTTGAGACACAAAATTCCCTGATGTTGCAAACATTGCGCTCATTTTGAGCATTTTGGCTTAATTGTGTTAAATGCCCCGATCAGTCTTTGAACGTTTTGTGTTTCTGTCCACTTTTTTCATATAGAAAATCGTTTTTTCAATTAATATTTGATAATAAAGAAATCCCGAATCCCGAGAAAAGATTCTCGAGATCCGGGATTTCCCGAAATGTTAAAAATTTCAATTCTCGAGATTCGGGATAGAAAATTTCTCGAGAATTCCCATCGAGAAATTCCCGAAACCCAACTCTACCCCCATGTGAATATGTGACGCTGCTGAATAGTCTATCTGTATTAAAAGAAAACCATTTTTATTTATATTATAATAAATTGTGGATACAGGTGCGATAAATTAAATATAACTGAACATTAAGTTGAATGATTTGCTATTTCTAGTGTCACGTCTTTCTGAAAAAAATCAATAATACTAATACACCTACCCAATTAAATGAATGGTTAGAGAATTAATACCTCAATTTGAATATGTGACATTGCTGAAAAATCTATATATATGTTTAAATAGCGAACTGCAAGCTTAAATAAATTTGAAAACGCTGGTTCTGAGAGTTTATGAGACCTGCTATTTTACAACGTTTTTCTTAGCTCGTATTCTTATTTGTCCGTTAGTTCTTTGTCCGGTACAAATCTTGCAATCGATTTTTAACTAACTTCCCGACTGACATTTGAAACTTTTAGAATATATCAGAACACGATGCCAATGCATTTTTTGAATACTTTTAGCCATCTTTAAGTAGAATTGAATAAATTCAGTTAATTCTGTTTTGTATGAAAAGTTATTTCGACACCATTATTGCTTGCTAAGCGGATGGTCCTAGCAACTAAATTAATAATATTAATATATACGTGCGTTACTATGGAAATCAATATGAAGTGTCAAAATGACATTTCAGTAGTATTTATTCAGTATTTCTATCAAGTAAAAATTTATTTGATCGTTTAAGCTAGTCAAGTCACGTTTATATGATTCAACAGAAAATTTAAAAAGTTGTATATAAAAAGTTCTTTTTTTCTTGTAATTATTAATAATAATTACATTATTGTCGATAGAAAATCAATCTATTTTACTAAAATTATGTGCTAAAAAAAACAGCTGAGTCTAAAATAGTTGTTGGGTAAACTGTGCTCATTCCGTGATGCTAAGATGCTAGAGGTTTTTCAATAGAAAAATTGTAGTACCTATTCTGTACACGTTTGATAACAATCTTAATGATAATGATATTATTGGCACGAGCAAAAAATACATTTAATATTGAGCTTACTCTGATACCTATATGAGGTAACTGTGTGATAGTAGGTATAAACCTAATTTCATCTCTAATTAGACAATATATTTACTTATTTGAATACAGATATTCTGCGTTTGTTTTTCTCTCTCGTTCATTTCTTAAATTTCGGAATAATTATATAACATAACCAAGTAATTTTATTATAAATAACTTAGTTTATTATATAATATATTATTGTCGTTCTCTCTGGTATTAAATCAGATACGTATGCACTAATGGACATCTACATTATTTGCTTTGTCTAATATTATGTCTGGAATACATATGGAGTATATAATAAAAGTAATGTTTGAAACTATAATCTTTTATGTCGATCTAACAAAATCTCCGTTCAAATACCAAAAACATCGAATGTTTTTCTTTTTTCAATATGGCCGGTTACAAAAAGAGCGATATTATTTGAACGCCATTTCAGCACTATGTCCACAAGAAGGTTATTTCCCGCCAGATGTGACGTCCGGTTCATAAATCACCCAGTGCCGCGCTGTCAAAATCTGACACCGCGGTTTATTCCCTATTCACCTCTCCGCGGAACCGGATTTTGTAAATTATTACTTGATTCCTTTCGCATCATCATTAATACTTTAGAAAATTAATACCGTCGACTTACTGGTACTTGGTGGAATATACAATTACCTTCTTAAGGCAGAGTGTAGCGTTTTTAGCTGCTGTTTAAAACATTTTACTAATAACTTTCATTTTAAATAATCAATAGGCATGTCTATGGCAAACCATCGGAATACAAGGGATAAAACAGAAGAAAATATGTAGCTCAGTGAATTAGAAATACAATCATATTGTATAGTTTGTAGAAAATTTTGGTAGGTGCTCGTAAGCATCAAGTCATACATATTGAAATTTATTATGTCATGTCAATAATGGTATTATTACGGTACTATCTGCCGTAATTACTACTACTAGCTTCACCAAGTATCGTATTTCGTGCAGTCATTTTTGTGAGTAGAAATGAATTTGTTTGTTAATGTATTTATTAGTTTGGTTCTTTACGCACAAATAGAATTGTTCAGATCAGAAGAGGCGTTCTCTCGCTACAGTGATCTCAAGCATTGTAAATGGATCAAAATTAGAGGTTCGCGGCACGGCATCCCCAGCCGCCTGATAAGAAGAGGTCACTGCGATTATATTATGTGTGACGCATAAAACCTACGGACCGACCTATGCAATTATATATTTAAATTAAACGTAATGCTTATTCTTGAAGAGTATTTGCCTGCTATTTTTATACAATGCGATCTGTCATTTATTATTATTATTATAGGTATTTTTTCTCTTCAAACGCGTGCCATAGGTTCGCCATCACTGATCTACATATTTTTACAGTTTAACAGAATTAATTATCCAACTGACTTTCTCTTAGGTATGCTTACATACTGCAGTCTGCAATTTGGAAGAGATTTTTATTTAGCTACGTATTTTTTTCGACTTATACGAGGAAATAATTATGAGAACTTTGCCATTCCATTCTGGACAGTGTTGACCTGTGTCCCTGATCTTAGAAATAGGGAGCATCAGTTGTTTATTCCCCTAAGGTACAGAACCAACCTGCCACTGGTAATGCCAATTGGGAGGACGATAACTATATTCAACCAAATTGCTTCGGGTGTTGATATATTCCACTTACGTGAGGGTGAGTTTAGGTGGACGCTATTTCATAAATTCTTAAAATAGGGTCTCCTTAGCAAACTCTGTGTACTTCTTTGAACTACTATAGATGTATAATTGTATTTTCACTGCGTTTGTATGTTTATAATATGTTCTCTTTTTATATTTTCATTTTTACCCCTTTTATTACATTCCTTTTTATTTCTTCTTTAAATGTTTCATGTCATATTGTGAACGTCTTAAACTTATATTTTGTAATGTCCACAATAATATGTAAAATTAATAAATGGAAATTCAATTGAATTGAATTGAATTATTATTAATTTATTATTTTGTCTGTTGTTTTCAGAAAACACGTTCACGGTGCGCGTGGAGAAAGACCGGCGCGGGCTAGGCCTGAGCGTGGCCGGCGGCGCCGACGCTGCACTAGGCGTTGGCGGCGTCGGCCTCGTGAGGATAAGGCGCCTTTACGCGTCGCAGCCGGCCTGGTCTACCGGGAGGCTCAGGCCCGGTGATCTCCTCCTCGCTGCCAATGGGATATCGTTGGCGGGTCTCACCACATACGTAAGCGCGATATTATATTTCCTACTTTAATCCAGCGTTTCCCAAATGGGTTTGGAAAGCTCACAAGCTTACAAGAAGATGTATAGCTCAATATCTTTGAATCATACTTCAAACTGTAGTAGGCGAAACACTACAGACAGTGGCGGCTCGACGTCTTTCTAGGTGGTGGAGTTTAGCCATCAATTATTAAATATACATACCTGCGTACCTACTTTCTCATATTATACATTATGTATCAAGTTAGGTACTTATAATTATATAATTTTATTAATCAGGAAATAAGTAATTTTTCAGAATAAACAATATGATTATCTGAGTTGTTACTTAATCACATCTAAAAAGCGTGCTTAAAAATAATAACTTCATTGTTATAGATGATCAGTTTTGAAAAACGAAATACAGCGAGCGTTTTTACTCACCTAGGGGTTATTTGATTCGCTCCCCAGTATTCTAATCCTTTGTAGAACAAGATTTGTACCGCGGCAAAGGGTTGGGATAATAACGTTAAATAAACGCCATGGCTTTCTTAATTTGTACAGGTGTCACCGTGAAATAGGGCGTATTTATTTTAATTAATTATTTTACGAGCATTATTATGTTATTACATAATTTACAATTTATTTGTATACTCCATGATATCAAATACCTCTATAAAATTGCGACGAGTTTAGATGGATAAAATAAATTAAATAGTTCATTTAATGATGGCATTAAGTAGGTATGGATAATGATAAAATATCGGACGTGTATTTTTGACATGATAACGATGTGGGGATGGTCCCTACGAACCCTTAAGGTAAAGCCCCCCACTGACTACAGATATTTAATTTATTGACTATCTATCATTATAGTACCTAAATAAAGTAAAGTAAATTTTTAGTTTCGACAATTGCGACAAAATTAACTAGTATCTAGTATTTACACCTTAAAATCCCTAACAAATTGCGTTGAATTTCTAATGGATTCAAGCTCTGTACTATTCTATTTTTTCCGACCCGGGTTTCGCCTTTCGGCATCTTCATGCGCCGTGTACACTCACCAAAGGTAAACACACACTGACAACGAACTCTCTTTACTCTAGCTTATATAATAAATCAATACAATAAAGTAGGTAAAAACCCTATTACCTACCTATCAAGTCAAAAGTTACAAAAAATACAATAAACAACTTATGAATAGTTGAGTGTCAATAAAAAACCCAATTAGTAAAAACCCTACCTTATTAATAACAATACCCTCGATAGCATATTATATTAAATCGTCAAAACGTAATAATAGATCATTATTCTTTTCAACAATAAAAATATTACATTCAAGAGGTGTAAATCGTCAATTCTAAGAAAAATAATTAATGAGTTAACTAATGAGATATTAGACACATAATGACTTAAATGGAATAGTACAGAGCTTGAATCCATTATAATTTAAATTCAAATTCCATCAAGTACCTTCAGTCGATAGTATTAATATTATAAAAATTGCGTTGATTTTTGATACCTAACTGGTTTTTGTGGTTTTGTGGTAAACATAGTTTATTGAACTTTCTTCTTTTTCTTTTGACCATGTCCGATCCTAATAAGATCATATTATTATTGTTGTTTTCAGGTGATCCTGTAAATGGGTACCTGTCAATTGTGACCTTAATCGTGTCTTGATTAGGGTTAGATAGGGGAATGTAGATTCACAGCAATATGCGGTTGAAAAGCAGGATAGCATTTAAGGAGCATTTTTCAATATTTAGATCTTTCTTAGCATTAAACAATGACTTGAAAATATCATCTACTGATAGCTCAATCAATTCCACCTGTAGCCCTTTGGCCTAGCTGAAATGCTAATTTAAGTGCGATTTCATGAGTCTCAAAATCGGTAAACCTTTCATTTTATTCCACAATTAATACGTCAATAACAGATTGATGTGTATTCTTCAAAAAATGACTCGAATATATAATAATTCTGCTCATCAATGATCTTCGCTAACTGGGGGAAATGTTCATCCGAAATTTCTTTTTGGAGAAGAAGTGTTTTCAAAAAAGATAGTTTTTTACGAAATGCTTGGATTTTTTCCACATATCATATTATACCTATAGACTTAGTTTTACCTTGCAAGGAAATATTCAACTCATTTTGATTTAACATGATATCACACAAAAATGCAACATTCATATGGAAATTATAAATATAAAAAGTTATATAAAAATAAATGGATTCATTTTTGTAAAATTTGGATTCAGTCGATAGGCTGCACTTGAGACCATAAAAGGCCGCAGGTTTGTCACCCCTGCACAAATCCATCGATATGGGCCACCACAGAGTGGAGGTTTGTATTAATAGAATTGTCTTTTTATGAAAAATGGATGTTACTCGTTTGCTTGATCTATTAGGTCCATACTCTGACTCAACACAAATTTAAAAACAACATGTGTATTTGCCAGACCCGAGGATTCGATCCTGGGACCCCCTACATTATAAGTCAACGCGTAAGCCGCTCGGCCATTGACTGTTTTTACTCTCTCACAAAATAAAACGACGAATATTGTTGTTTTCAGTTCGTACCTATTACGAATATCATTTTTTTCGTTTCTACATTACCAGTAAATGCTAAAATGCTATTTATTATTTTACTACCAAAAAATTGCATCGTAAAAATTACCATTATTACAGGAAGCCTTAGAAGTACTCCGAACAACACCTCCAATAGTCGAACTTCTCGTATGCAGACCGGAAGCCGAAGTCATGGGGTGCCTCACGCCACCGGGCGGGGGGCCACCTGAACCACCCCTCCGTCAGCCCCCTCCGGACCCTCTCAACCTTCACGCACCGAGGGCGAGGGCACCTGCCCCTCCCCCGCCCCCTCCGCCCATGCCACAGCAGGAGTCTTCGCACCAGCATCAGCACCAACCGGAGTACGAGGACCCTTTGCCGATTTATGATGTCAAATTTGGGGTTAGTTATTTTATTTATCTGTATATATCTTGACAATTTTAATATATGGCGTAGGCAAACATAAAAACGATTTTCTAATTATAACATTTCTGAGTTATGTACAGTCTCTTACAATATATTTGGTATTTTCATAAACCGAAATATATACAGACATAAATGGAGAAGAGGCTCATCAACGAAAGATGAGCGATGCTTCGCGATGAAATAAAAACGTTATTCCTGTTCCCCGTAATGTTCATAAATCCAGTGACGTCCCGTTGAAATAGTAGGGTAGGAATCCTAAATGCAGATGGTATCTACTTACTTATATGGGTATTTCACGAAGATGTAATATTTTGAAAATTTCGATATTGATCTTCTTAGTCGAGTTTACTATTAAGGCTATACTTCAGATGAGGCATGGTCTTATAAGATCGTGACTAGGCGATGCGCGGATTGTGCAAATGACGCGAGCCGAACGAAATATAATTTGTCATAAAAATTCAACATGCGTCCTTTTAACGTTATGTGTTATGTTTATTATTATATTCGTAATAATAATAGTATATTCATTTACATGTTTTCTTTTTCAAGTACATGCGGAACGTTGTTTAGTCATCTTTACACGATTTAAGAATATATTCCTCCGACGTCATCATAAAACAAATTGACGTGCTCACACCTCTACTGTCAGTCTTCGATTGGCGACGACTGCGAAATTTCGTTCCATCTACTGTTGAAAATTATTTGCCGTTTCACTTATGTGTGCTCTTAACTAATACTTGGTGCATTTTCTATAAGTATTATTATGTGGTACCTACTGTTCGATTATACGGAATACAGCGGAAAACACATTTTGAAAATACTCGATATACTGGATCATTTGTTAGGTTAGGTTAGGTTGGGTTGGGTTTGGTTAGGTTTGGTTAGGTTAACCTAACAAATAATCCAGTTTATCGGCTATTTTCAAAATGTGTTTTCCGCTGTATTCCGTATAACCGAACAGTACCCTGATTTTTTATTTATATAACAGCTAATAAAAATATATGACTAATCCCGATTAATGGGATAAGTCGCTAAACTTGATCACCTCTCGCGGATAAGATCCCAGACTGTGCACGAAATGAATTTGTGGCAAGCTGTAAGACTCAACAGGAGATTATGGGATTAGGTTTCTCTTTGTGTCATTCATACCATCACCAACGATACTAAAGTTGTGTTTGCTCTCTTTTCTCCCTCCTTCTGTATCTCTCTCTATCTGGAATTCCACAGGACGACGGATCAGTGGTAAGGTTTACTTTTCTATATTTGAATTATACGTACCTCGTCTTGGCAGTACTGAATTAGGCATATTATTTTATGAGTCGCCTATTTCCAAAATTCACCTCGTACATTTTGTTTTGTTTTGAGATATTCACAAAAAAAAACGAGTATTGAACCTCTACATAGAAAAAATAACATTTTTTTTTTCTTGGGCCATTGGGCGGGTGCTTTTAATATTATAACTACAGAGCTTTTCTAATCAAGCACTTGAAAGTTTTGCGAAACATGATTACACTCGTACTTTACCGCATTGAGCGAAAGTTTAAAAATACTCTGTAACAATGGAAAAGATGATATTTGAAAATTGGATGATGTTTTTCAACTGTTATACTGACTGCAAAAGACCAGTTTTGGCAATTTTTATATAACATGTGCACGTATGCAACTTTGAATAAGGAATATACTTACATATTCAGTTCATTTTTGGTCAAAACTAGACAAGATTATTTTTGGAAATGGGTGACTCATATATTATATAGGTACTATATTTTTTATTTATTTTTTTAATTTCAATAATAAAATGATTTTTAACAGCTTATCGTAATAATATTATCAAAGAAAACCAGATAACTGCAATATTTAGTTACATATTAACGTTATTTATAATATCTATAAAATGTGTATGGATTATAATCACATTGCCATTTTTCATCGATTAACTCTCTTGAATAATATAATAAGATAATCGTTCTCTTTCACAGCTAATATTCTGCTAACATGTCCACTTAGATATTGAAATATTTCCACATACATTACATTATATTGTATTTGGATAAAAATAAATTCTACTTATAGGTACCTATTACAATTAGGATACTTACATGATATTGCAAATTTTCTTTTACATAATATTGTATCTTGACTTTTTATTATCGCGTGGCATTTAATTAATATTAAGATTTCTATCTAAGACAGTGTCCATTAATAAGTCAATTATTGATCAATATATTTCGTAGTCTTAAGTAGCCGTTACTTTAATGAAATTTGAAATGTGGTTCTCTATTTTTTATTTTACTATATTATTTCTGTGTAGGAAAGGAAAAGAGAGATAAGCCTTTGTTTTTTAAGAGTTTTAAGGGTACAAGTCCGTTTACAGGAAGCCAGGGGGGAACCGCGTTAATTTTCATAGCCGATTTTGGCAAAATTCAAGAATGAAAACCTAACCTAACAAATAATCCAGTATATCGGCAATTTTCAAAATTTGTTTGCCGCTGGCTTCTTGTAAACCGTCAAGAACCGTTTTAAGTATGCTAACTTAAGTATAATTTATAATATACTGATATATGAGAAAATAGACGTGTCGAATCGATGCAGTGGAATTAGTAATACAGAAACGTAGAAGTTCACATGCTAAGTTTTACAAAGCTCTTCTTTTGACTTTGATTTTAAACTTATCTCCCTTTTATTTTAACACACAGACTTAGCAGCTTAGTTCGGACCTGGTGAATCCGAATATAATTTTTTAGACTTTACTTCATTTTACTGCACGATAAGCTACTATTCAATTCAGTTTTATTTACTTGCGACATTTTAAGATGCACGTTTGCTAAAAAAGATTCATTTTTGCTCTGAGTTTGCTTTATTCTGATAAAAGATAATCTCACTTATTTACTTTTGAAAAGCCTCAGAAAGCTTTTTATGAAATGTCAATATATTCAAAATCGTCTGTATTCTTTCGGATTGCTTTTCGTGGAGGATTAAATGTATGCTTTATATCTATCTGTACCTGAAAGCCAACGTGTCGTATATGTCCAAAAATAACATTTTTTGGGAAAACGCAATTATATATTTTTCAGCCGCTCGATAGTCTCGAAGTCAAAAACAAAATACTTTTCTCCATAACTTTCACATTGAGATATGCACGTAAAAATAATGATAGGTACAGTTTTTATAGAATTTTACGTACATTATAAATAGTATTGTAATAGATAATTGTAAAAGGGTTACTG
The DNA here is from genome assembly GCF_057557595.1 of Rhyacophila brunnea. NCBI lineage: Eukaryota > Metazoa > Arthropoda > Insecta > Trichoptera > Rhyacophilidae > Rhyacophila > Rhyacophila brunnea. The sequence continues at coordinate 259,456 of NW_028232852.1, forward strand.
AGCCACTTTGACCATTGATTAAATTAAAAATAATAAAGTTATTTGGTTAATAAGAATGATTGTTGTGTATTTAAAAAAATGGAGAGAAGCCCTTTTGGTTATTTTTGGTTATGGTTATAATAACTATCGGCGTTTTGGTTTTAGGAATTTTTGGTTCCTATTATAAATACACTAAAAAAATGAATTGGCTCTGTAAGATGTGACACTTTAGATCAGTGATGAGCAACCTGTCCTATCGCGATAAGTCCAAATGAAATACCATTTTTTTTCTTGTGCGTATTTATTTTGCACAAGTATTTAGGTATATATTTTTTTTTCAATTCATACAAACTGATTATTTTACAAAACCTTAAAATTTTTATTATTCGACATATACTTAATTATAAAAAAAATGTTTTCTCGACGACAGCAAATTACCCCGGGGGTTGCATGTGGCCCGCGGGCCGCAAATAGATCGTTACTGCTTTAAATACAAAAAAAAACTCTATCTGTGTAATCGTACATATCAGCCATTGTGTCAGCTCTGAGTTACATATTAATAATAATATAAGATATTCATTCTATAATAGTGACTTGATCACACTTCAGATCACAACAGACTGAATCTTTACAATGAATCAGGTGAATTGAATCTATCGAACGATATGTTATTCTTCATTATTATTGTTTACTTCTTTCAGGAGTTTGACATTGTGATGACGAAGGTGAACGGATCGCTTGGTTTCACGCTTAGAAAGGAAGACCACAGCGCTCTCGGTCACTACGTCAGGGCACTAGTCAGGGAGCCAGCCCTTAGCGATGGACGGATACAGCCTGGAGATAGGATTGTCGCCGTAAGCAAAGTTAAACATTTACAAAATACACACCAACCGTTCAGTGTTTATCTCTCGTTTGATTCATTCGATTCATATTAAGAGTGCATGATCAAAATCAATCGACGTATTCTTTCTTGTCTACAACAAGTAAATTTTTTTTTTTTTACTAGATATTATGCTCTATATCAGCAATTTTTAAATTAAGCACTGGATGAGGGGAGGTCGTATTGGACGACAAGGGGGCGATAGGCTACTTAAAGGGGACAAATAATACAAATCGATACCTCAGATTCTTCACCCATATAAACCACGTTTATACCTGTTAAAAAACCTCGGAAATTTGAATGATTTTTCTCCAGTACCAATCTGTCATTTAATATATCTATACCTACATATTATTTAAGTACCTAAATCATGAAATCTCCTATTTGTTGGTATATGAACAACCATCCCATTTAACTAGTTTTACACTACTATGTGCTATTTTATGTGTTTTTAAGTGTTTTTGACACAAATTAATTTTTTAATATCAAACATTTCATGCTGATGATTATACCTATTACATTTATTTTCTTCTCTTACAATAAGTACATAACATTGTGATGTTTAAAAAACTTTTTTTTTTTAAATGGTTTCTAAGCAAATCGTTCATTTTACTCATGGCTGTTCAAGGTAAATGATGTACCAATGTCAACTTTATCTCACGGAGAGGCTGTGTCATTCCTTCGACGGTGTGGACCGATGGCTCGCTTGCGACTTTACCGAGACCACTGTGGAACTCCACCATCACCTTCTGCTGCTTCACCCACAACCGAATCTGATACCAATCCAATTACAAGACCTAAACCTCCTTTAAGGTAATACAAAGATTATCAATGAGTTAAAATCTTTCATTAAGAATGCAAAGTATTTTTATTGAAAGAAATAACTAGGAACATTCTCAAAAATACATCCATTAGGAAAAATTTTAGAAAACACCTTCTTCAGAATGGGGTTTCAATACACTTATTTCACTTCCTGGGCGAAAGCTCTGGTCACTAAACTGACTGAGATATCTATTTTGCAGAAATTTTGATAATAGCTACCATTTTTATATTTAATCAATGTTATAATCATCATAAAATTATTGGTGAGCGTTCTAATACTTCTTATTTAATTTTATTCAACAATAGCTTTTAATAATGGTTATAGAAACCAGTGGTGAAGAGCGTCTGTTCGACAAAGGTAAACATTGAGTAAACAAAACTTCAGTACCATACATACACCTGTGCCCACATGCAGTAACGAACAACAAATGTGTTCAAATAATAGGTGGATGTTTAGCTTGTCTTAATAATTATTTTTTGTGCCGAGATTTTTTCTTATTTGTCTCAACAATTTTTTGTTAGTTGTTTTCATACATTTCTGTGTTAGGATTCTTGGACTAATAATTTCATACAGTTATCTATCACCATTGCAATACTACTAAAGACTGCTAGTTTTAAATGAATGAATAAGATAATTCTGTATGCAAATAGGAAAGGGAGATATGTCTAAAAAAATAGTTGAATTGGCAAATTAACCATGTTACATATTGTTGGGTTACTGCCAAAATTTGGTTAGTCGATAATTTAGATATTTAGAGTTAACAACGGATTACGTGTCTATATATAAATATGATGTATGCTAGAAAAAATTTCAAGGTCATCCGATATATAGAACATGCACATAAAGCGCTTTTAGTTTAGAGTTTAGAGGGCATGTCAAACTTAAAATTGCAATTACTCTATAACATGATTTCGAAACAACAAATTTTGGCAGTAACCTCACGAATATGCATAAAGAAAAGGGGACGAATCGAATCAATTGATAAATTTCACACGGAAACATATACAATCATGTGAAAATCCAAAACAGAATTTTCTCATGGCCGTCCTGAAAAGTATTGATTTAATAACTACTGACTTATCCCACTTTTACTTATTTTAGACTTATCTCCCTTTTATTTGATGCACAGATATTGTTATTCTCAGTTTAAAATGTGACATGACTTTACCCCGCAGACAAGAAGCAGTCAATATGCTGTGCGATATCGCAGCTAGGAAACTAACCCCCGACGATGGCAACGGCTCCCACTCGCCCTGCATTTCGCCGAGGAGGTTTAAAAAATTAACAAGAAACAGTACAGGGTATTCACAAAACAGCGGTAAGTGGACAAACAACGCCTACGTGCTTTCTACTGCCCTCTTTGAATCATAAATGTTACCGCTTTATCTGTCAACATATTATATTATTACATTTAGATTTTATTAGCATTTTTACAAGTTAATTTTAGAATTGTGTATTGTCATAACCTATACAGTTATTTTTCTCTTCTCTCTCAGAAATCAGGTCTGTTATCAAAATGAATTCTCATAACTCATCACCCTTAACGAACCGAGTGAATAAAAATATGTATTAGCTTATACTTATTATTTTTTTCAGTAAATACTTACAACTTACTATACAAAGCGAAAGCATAAGCGTTTACTTTAAAAGATACAAGTAAAACTAAACACTTGCTTTTATTCTCTTAGCTCAATGTGTTTTTGTAATATTACTGATTTTTTTTCATCCATGACAGATTCCCACACAACCATTTTGTTTTACACTGCCGCCACAACACAAATATTAATTTTAATGTAAACCTCATTTGCTTTTTCATATTGATGTAAAACGTTTATGACAAATTTACTACTATTAAGTGAGTTTACTTTGCACAAATGATGTCAACTTTGCACCCGCTGCAATTTCATCCCTCAAAGCTAAATAAATTTAAAATATATTATAAACTACCATTCTATATACAGTATAATCTATAAACATGTACATACTAATTGAACTAAGTGTACCATATACAACTAATTATCATATAAACATTTCTAGAATGTCCAAGTTCATTCTACAATTTAGAATTTTTAATTTTGCTGCAATTCAAGTGCAGTTATGATTTTCTTTGATTCATATTATACTGTATGTGTATATGATCATAAATTAACAAAAATTTCCCCATAACAATGACTACCAATTTATTGTCATATGTTGCATATTATCTATTAATGGGATTTGATAACTTTTTCTTCAGCATATTTCATACAGCACATATGTTTTGAATAAAAATATTTAAATAATATGACATTTTAAAAATTGGCATATTATTCTCAGCATAAAGTATTTTACCAACTTATATAATTTTTTGAAATTATATGTCTGAAAGACAAATGTATCAAACGAAATAATAAAAAATAATGTAGTCTTTATGCCAGGTCTTGATTTCTAATAAATGTCACGAAAAAACGTGTATTTTTTCCACATCTGTGTTATTCTGATAGTACGTTTTCTTTATATGTATGGAAATCATTTCGTGGAGATAACATTATTGTATCTACCCAAAATCCTATATAATATGTCGCAAAATACACTCTGTATGCTTCAATGTACAACTCCAAAATAGCCTTAGGCTACCATAACACCAGGTGCAAAGTAGACACACTTTTCATTAGTACAGCATAATATTATTAAATCATGAGCTACATTACATTATATAAGCCATCTGCTATCAAAGGTGGAACTATCCCATATTTATGTAGGACAGTTCTAGTTTTGATTCCAGATGACTCATATCTAAACAGTTTTCATATTATAATGTAAGATTTTATAGGTTCAATTTGACAAATTCCAAGAGTAAATTTTATTGGTAAGAAATCACAAGCCAAAGCTTCATTTAAATATTATGTGAACACAGCACATTGTGACGTCTATATTTTATTGGTATTTCATTTTAATGTGTGAATATTAATTAATTGCTCATTTTTATTAAATTGAAATTATATGTTTTTACAATTAGTAATGTCGTGTTTGATAAATTAATAATCTGTATCAGTAGGTAGTTATTTTTGCAGTATGCTGTATTTGAACCACTCTTTTAACAAAGAATATGTCAGTGTTTTTTATTTCTTTATACTGATACTGAAGAATAAAGATTGTATCATAATCTTACCTGTTTCTTGTTAAAAACAAAGTGGTAGTCATAATATATACATACTTAACTAAATTTATTGTGTTCGTACTTATCTCCTTTTTCTTTTACATTACAATTTTTATTGAATTAATTAATTATTATATTTTCTTGTATTTTTTTTGTATTTATCGATGAATATTACGAGTAATCAGGAAAAAATAATATGAAAATGAGCAAAACTAATTTTAATGCTGGGCATAGGATTTCAAAATTGTGAATATTGCTGTCTTTCCATGCAAAGGGAGACTATTCAAGATTTCAGATTTTTTTTAGACAACAGTTTGCAGTTAATTGGTTTTAAAATCAATGCATATCATAAAACTATAAAGACACAATTCAAACAAATAATGATATTCTTTGTAAGAATATGACCTGACTGGATTTTTGATTGCAAAATTTTATCATATTTTAATTCTCTGCAATTTTTTTCTTAATGCGTTAATTTTTAAAAAGAAGTTTTGATTAATACACATTCACCCATAAGTGTATTAAGTATAAGTGTATAGATAGTGAATTATCTTCATTTCTCATTACTTGACTAAGTCAGCACCTTTTATGATGTTGTGATCAAATGCTCACGAAATTCACATGCACTATTGAAATATCATCATACAAAACCCACCGATTTATATTTGAAGCCTCACACATTCGCAACACCCAATAGTAATGGTACATTTTTACAGATACCATGCACCCCTACTCCGTAAACTGTCCAAGCACAACGGCAGAAAACTCAGACAATGAGCTGAGTCAAACGTTGTCGTACCAATCGACCGACACTGCTGATACCACCTATTCCGTTGTCCCGGACGGTAGACCTATTAGGCCCACGTGTTTTAACGGGCAAGCGTTTGACAGTTCTAAACCCGCTAGACCTGATTTCTTGGATTTGGGCGGACCGCCAACGCCCGTTATTAATAGAAAACAGAGGCTGCATTTCTCAGGTAGAGTCTTTAATACCAGTAAAATGAATGACAACTTCTACGCCCAGGTATCATCTGCTAAAAACTAATCTTACCTAACCTCACACCTCACTTGTATGTTATATTCATAAGCAGTACAATAAATAAAACTATATCTTTCAAAGAATTTTTACACATAAGTAATAAAATGTAATGACATGAATCAGTTAAGTACATTAAATTTTCAGAGCAGTTTGTGAAATAGTTTCGGATTAAAAGATCTGAACTTGATCATTTTTGTGATCTTAAATTGAATATCATTATTTTGATTGTTAAGTAGGCAAAAAATTAAAAACAAATTACTTTGCGCGGATGGAAAAGAGAGATAAGTCTAAAATCATATCATATGATAAAATAAACATGAAATCATATCATAAAACTTATGAAAATGAGAAAAAAAACCTCTGGGAATTATCTATCAATTTTCTTATAAATTCTGAAATTAAGCAATAGTCTGCATATAAAAATGCCATTTACGTTAATCTGGAACATACTTCGGTGATCTTTATGGGGAAACTACAAAAAGTTTCAGGTAGAAGATTCAACATCTGTAGTTTTAAACAACTTTACATAGATACTCCTATTTCTGTGTGGAATTTAATAATTCTGAAATGTTGTTTTATGCCTCGTCCCTTTTCTCATTTACACATAAAATATGCGTTCGTTATTTTGGCATAACTTATTTATTTTAATATGACTTATCTCCCTTTTCCTTTCCTACACAGATTTATTATGTTTAATTTGTTTAATTACTTACAGACAAAATATTATTGTACCGTTAATTGTTTACTTAGTTTTACAGATTTTACCTGTGCGTGGTTGTAAAAGTTTCCATAAATCCTGTTGAATATTAGTTCAATGTGCATGTATCATTTTAAAAATATCATTTTAAGTTTGATCGCTGAATTAAGATCATTTTAATATAATAATTATTGTTTTTGAAATGTCTGCACTGTTGAATGTTTTGTTATGTTTTGCTTGATATTTATAATGAACATAATGGGCCAAGTCAATGATAATAGATTTACTTGAAGAAGTGTCTACTTAGTAGACTGTACCTATTTACTGATTTGGCCCAATGTCTTGCAGTTTTTTTACCGCTATACCCTTGCACTTTACCTGCACGGTCAATGTTAGAAAAATATACTTGCAAATCAGAGCTGAAACGAGTGTGTGGCATTTAGTAGGATTAGCTCTGAACACATTACAAATGTTTACTTTAAAGTGAGACTTGACTATGAGCACGATGCATAACCATCTGGATTAACAAATACCATACAGAGTTGCTAATTTAATATCGACTTAGGCGTGTGTTGTCCGTATTTTAAATGGTTTCCTTCTGGGACACTGCCTTTTTTTCGTAGATTTACTCGTATCCGGAAGCTTGTACGTATGCAGTTCGCCGTATCACACTTCACCGTGAAATGTTGTTTCGGAAATATATGGCCGTATATTAGTGACCGTCCAACCTCTTTGGGTCGTATAGTACTGACATAAAATTCATGTCCAAATAAAACACGGTTCTTGTTGGCTTACACTTTACAGGAAGTCAGCAGCGAACAAATTTTGAAAATAGCCAATATGCTGGATTATTTGTTAGGTTAGGTTTTCATTCTTGAATTCATGAATTTTGCCAAAATCAGCTATAAAAATTGAATCAATGTTCATATTGAATCTAATAAAATTGGAGACCGTATAGTATACAGCCATCTCTTTCCGATAAGAAAGCTCTCGGCGAACTGTGCCACAGTGAAATATTTTACATGTAATCAGATTTACTACCTGCTATTTGACATATTATTATGTATGGGTACTGTAAGACAGTGCAATCTGTTGCCGATATTGGCCCCTTAAAGATAGACACATATCTTAGGGACTTGAACTCCTAAGTATGGTATGCATAAATGAAAAAGATGGTATTTCATCTATCCTGTATTAAAATTTGCCTTAAATATAAATTTATATCTTCACTAAGTTATCAGTAATTAATTGTCTACATAAAATCTAGATGATTCTAGTAAATGCTAACACACCTTTTCCCACCTCTGCTACCATGCTAGTTTATTATTTATTTAATACAATGGAAATGCCCTGTCCCTTGTTCATAATATTACTTTTCAGGTTATTTGTATATATTTTGATTGTTTTCTTTTCATTTTTATGACAGTTTCAGTTCGATTCAGATACTTCTATGATTTTTGTATTATAATTTGTATCATTGATTTTTGAGGTAGTGTATATAGTTTTATAATTTTGAGTTTTCTGGGAATACAGAGTTTGGTTTCTTTAAGTTTTGTAAATATATAAAATCTTTTTGCTTTGATTTTCTATGTGATTCAGATATAATAGGATGAAATTAAAAATATATCATTGTTTCTTGATTTGTTTTATTGAAAAAAAATATACATTAATTAAATTAGAAGACCAATGTTGATTACATTAAATTTAATAGTATAGTAGGTATTCAAAAATTAATATATTTTTTTAATAAAATCACATTGGACCATGTTGTGCATTTAACTAGTGATATATAAAAAATGACTCGCGACCATTCTACTCGGCCAGTTATATTGCTATGGTTCAGCCACAACTGACCACACTTTATTTTGCAAACTACACGTGACCGACAAAATATGGCTTGTGATGTGCAACCAAAACATAATATGTTGTTCTACATGAGCAGTCAACCCGTGTCAAAAATGTGTATACCTATAGGTATAGTTGTTTTGTTAAATGAAATTTTTAAACAAAATCATTTAGGTTTTTATGCTATTGAGAATTCCATGGCATTTGATAAAACACTCATCTAAACAGGTCAATTCTATACCATTGATTTTGGCTGATGGCCAAAATATAGTCTTGTGGAAAATGAAAAATTTGGGCTCTCTTTGAGAGACATTACCCTGAACAATCTGTAGACTGTAGAAAAGACGTATATGTCATTATGAGACTCTGTCTTTTCTCATTCTGGAAATCAACATTTCATGATCACATAAAATATAGTAATACCATAAACCAGTAAGTAAGTAAATGCTATTGTTTTTAAATAAAAAATATAAAGCTATATTTTGGTACATGAGATTTCTCTGGTTATACAAATTTAATTTTATTGTTATCTTACATTGTATATTAAAATATATTCAGTAAACTTTCCGTTTAAGGACTTGTAATTTTTGAGAATTTGCAACATTTTGCTTTCTGTATTCTGATTTTCATGGGTTGGACTTAGGACTATGAATAACTGCATAATGTCGTCCAATAGTAATTCATATTATTTCCGTAACTTTAACCAGTTCTATGCCTTCAGCGAGTTTTCTCGCTCTATGAGACTGTGATCGATAGGCCGCACATACAAATTTCGCGAATTATCTCGTCTGACTTTAAACTCAAATTACTAGCCACTGTTGATTGATTTGTATAATCTGAAAAATTAAACACACAGTGACATCTGTTTGAATAATTATGAAATACTAAACCATAAATTATCGATATTACAGCGATTCTAGTAAGAGCTTCGCTCTACATTCAACGTGTCGTTAAAAATCTGCGGCCTGTCAGATACTGCCATAGTAGTATCGTGAGGCATAGAAAAGAATAGATAAACCCATCAAAAATAAAAATTAAAATCGAAATTTTTAATTTGCAGGCTAATTTTAAAACTAGTGTGGAACAATTCAACTTAATTTTTTGACATACACATACCTGTTTATCTTAAAGTCACATTAAAACAAAAACACTTATCTAATACGTAACTTATGACTTTACAGTAGCAGCCCACGGGTATGAGCTAAACAACCTGGATAATAATGTCTTGGACGCGCCAAATATATACCAGGATATATCTCAAAACGGCGGTTCTGCTTACCTGTCGGCCAATCAGAGCCTGCCCGTCAACTCGGAGATGTCTAATGAGCCCATCTCGATGCCCATAGAGCTGAACGCGACTCTCGACGCAGACAGTGCGAGGTTTAGTTACAAGAATCCGGCCTACCAGAGCGCTGTTATCCACCCTTCGAGTACTCCTCATTCAAACCATGTTATATTAGAAAATAGGGATGATGGTAAGATGCATATTCATGCATTTTCATAATATAGAAATTCCAATCCAAGAATCCTGGAAGCCTAGATTAAAAATGCTAGAATCCCTAGAATTATAGCTTAACAGCACCCATTAAATCGCCAGACCGCTGGCACTTCCTGACACTTCCCCCATAGGAAGTATAATAGCTAGCCAGCGGGGAACACCTGCGTGGGTACCATTTTTTATATTCTTGTACCACCTTTAAACTTAGTTTTTTAATAATTTTAATGATTTTTAGGGAATTCTTTTTTCTATAAAACATTTACTTTCCACCAAAAACTATAATTTTTCTAGAATAACCATATCTAGGTCAACATAATTATTGACAATTTGTTTTTTAGTCAACGGCTAACGACTTTTGCACCATAAAATTAAGCTGTAAAACTAAAATGTAAAGTTAAGAAAGTTGACATTAAACGGAAAGTAGTTCCATCTTACGTGTTCTCATGATTTATTCTGTAGTCATTATGTTTGTTTTAAGTTGCTACGAATAAAACATTGTCTCTTAATTTTTTATTTATTTATAAAAAATGCAATTATTGTTAAGTGTGCCATTTTTGCTTTTTTCTGAGTGGCTATGTTTTGTGGTATATTACATTTACTATCAATTAGAAGAAAAGAATCTTAACTCAGGTAGAGATCCGAAAATTTAGGCATGACATGGAAAAGAGACCCATAGATGGCGCGGCCCATTGACTGGCGCGGCAAGCACTATGCAGAGGGATGAGGGTTTAACTCTATGTTGACTGCGTAATTTTTATCTCTCAGTCTTACAGCCAGTCAGCTTAGTCTGATTAGCTCTAACCCTTTTGATCATACAGGTTTTCTATTTTGAAACTAAGCACCTTACACTATCGAGATTCGTTTCTAGTAATAAGTGTGGTTTATAGTTGTCAAATGTGATACCTACCTGAACTGAACTAATCCTTTGGCAAGTTAATCTGGTTATTTGGTCGAGCGAGTCATCTTATCTTGTTAATCTATTTTTGTGTACCGTTTGTAGTATTCCGTGTTATTATTGATTAAATCTCTGTGAACTCTGAATAAATACTAAACTTGAAGTGTTTCTATTTTATAAATAAAACATAATATAACTGGCGACAAATGTGGGCCCAGACTATTTCTATTATATAAATAAAACCATCCTATACTTTTTCTTTTAGAGAGATAAAGGTGATATTTTTTATTTGTAACAGGTATGACAAGATGGAAGTGCGTGACGCTATCACCAGAGAACGAGCGCAAATCGAAAATAGAGAAGAACCCTGTCAAAGAAGAACCGGAGAAGCCGAAAATTATCCACTACCCCGACGAGAAGAAAGAACCGGGCACGAGTGAACCAAGGGTTAATTTACCATCATAATAATTTTCACTAAATGTTTTCTATCATCACTGCACTGCAATTGCATTGTAAATATTAGTAAATTACTATAAATTCAGTGAAGAAGAACTTAGAAATCCAGTTAACTCTGACATAATAATAATAATAAATATTAAGTTACTGTTAATTTTAATTTAAAATTCAATTATTGTCCATATTCTATTCTCTGATAGGATTAATTAATAATAATATTTGAATATCATTTTATGTTCAAAAGTAAAATATTCTAGGTATCCATGTACATAATGTTATCTGATTAATTGTTTTCAAGAAATGTACAAGTCAAATTAGGAGCACTTGTTAATTTTTTGTGGATGACTTACTTCCTGCCCATTCCTTAATTAATTATTTATTTATAATAATTTGTTTTATGTTTATTTCTTTTATTATGTAAATACTCTCTTATAATTTAATTAAAAAATATTGTGTATTCAAATAAAAAAAAGTTGAGGTTTACACTGTGTATAATTTTAACAATCACTAGTGATAATCTTTATTTTGTAGAGCACCCTTCAAACACAATGTAGGTATTTTGAATTTTACTTTTCTTTTTTTATTCCGCTTTTATCATTCATTTTTTTAATAAATTACTTTAAAAATCATTCAACAGTTTCCATTATCAGATGAATATTAATTTTTTCAATTATTTTCAGTTCAAGCTTTGTTGTTTTATATTTTTTACTTCTCATTCCTGACAACCAAATTCCATTTTACTTATGCAATACAAACTCTCAATGGTAATCAAGATCTTTAAACATAAAAAAAATAATATTCATTTTAAAACTTGCACATTAAAACAATATTCATTTTAAAACTTGCACAATAAAACACATTTATAAATATTCTTTATTCTAATCTAAACTAAACTATTCAGAAATATAAAATGATCTTCCCATCTAATATCACCGTAACTAAGTTTCAGTGGCGAGGGATGGTGGTAGGCTGTTAGGATCTGACATAAATAGTGCACACTAAACTTTATCAGTCATACTTAATGTTTTCATTGAACAAAGAATACAAATACAATTGCAGATGAAAGAATACAATTGCAGATGGTGCTGGTTAGTTTTTTTTTAAATCAATTAAGCTCTGCCTAAACCAAACCGTAGTAGTTTAGGTATGCTATGTGCAATCCGGCAAAAATAGTGCTCACTTTTTCGGCCATACTCGTTTTTTTTCATTGAATTACGAATACATATTACAGTTGATGTTAGATAGTTTTTTTTTAATTCATTAAGCACTGCCTAAACTAAACCTTAATATATAAATAACTATTTCTTTTATTCAACGAATAATTCACAAGATTTAAGAATGTACCATTCTGATTATTGAACATACATAATTATGAAAAATACTTTCTGAGAAAATGTATTACCTATAACCAATAGAAAAAATCCTTTTTGAAAAAAGTAAGCCACCGAGAACCGAACCCTGCATCTTTTGGGTTTACGCCCCGTCCGTTGCATTTACCTCTATGCTACAAGGCGACGTCCTAATTGCGACAAATTTTAACTATTGGCCTTTTTAATACCTACTCATCAGCATTCTTCTAAATCAAGCTACTTTGGCAATCGGTTTTTGTTTTATTAAATCAAAGTAGATACCTATTACTTCAAATTACTAACCGACGTCGTGGATTTCTCCAATATTTTTTATGATGTAACTTACTTGAACTTGCTAATAAATTATAATTAACTATTTCTTTTATTCAACGAATAATTAACAAGATTTAAGAATGTACCATTCTGATTATTGAACATACATAATTTTGATAAACACTTTCTGAGAAAACATATTATAACCAATAGAAAAAATCATTAGCAAGTTACATCATAAAAAATATTGGAGAAATACACGACGTCGGTAACACTATCTGGAATGCGTAGTCTTTTTTTAAATAAAAACAAATGTGTATCACTGACAAAATTTACTTTGCACTATTTATGTTGGATCTTAACATCCTACCTCTACCGTTCGCCACTGCTAAGTCTACATCATGGTTGTGGTATTTTTTTTTGGTTTTAGGTATATATCAGCACTGTGTATTTACCATTAATTTTTTTGGAATTGACTTAATTTACCAAACTTTTTCAAGTCGCAACTACTTGTATAAAACAATAGGTACCTAGATAACCAGTGAGTCCCTTTGTACATTAACATAAAATGCCATTTTTAATAGGTTTAAAAAAAACACAATAATAATCATGACATAAAATTATACATGACCTAAATTTTCAATCATATTACCTTTCATATTACTGTTTTTTTGTATGGATTATTACATTGGATTACATTGTTGTTCACTATACTATTGTGTGTTTGTTTACTGTCCAATATTACACTTTATCTTTTCCACCGGTAGCTGATTGTTTTTATTGTCTATGTATGGGTGACTGCTTGTTATTATGCTGAAACTTTTTGCTCCCACTTTCAGCCTAATTTCAGTGAAAAAGGTTATTTGAATACACATACAGATACACACGTTAATTTGACACAAAATTAATTAAATGCGTAAGTAAATTTACACACCATGTTATTCAAGTATAGAGACACCTTTTAAAAATAAATTTCCATCATAATTAATTGTCATAATACATCTGTGGTGAGGGATGGTGGTACGCTATTAAGATCTAACATAAAAAGTGCACACTTAACTTTGTCAGTCGTTGTCAAATTGCAGATGGTGCTGGTTAGTTATTAAAAATCAATTTAACCCTGCCCTACCAAACCGTAAAAGTTAAGGTATGCTATATGCAATCCGACAACATAGTGCACACTTTTTCAGTCATACTTATTTGTTTTCGTTGAATTATATTATTACAGATGGTGTTGGTTATTTTTTTTAAATTCATTAAGCTCTGCCTATATAAAACCATAATAGATACTATCTATTATGACTTGGTTTACACAGAGTTTCATTGAATTTAATAATTAACCAACTCTGTTTGCAATTTTTAGTCTCAGTTCAATGAAAACAAATACGTATGACTGACAAGCTTTAGTGTGCACTATTTTTGTCAGATTCTAAAAGCTTACCTCAACCCTTTACCAGTGTAATACATTAATTTTATATGTAAAGAAGTACAATGAATGCCCCTGAATACATACCAAATTTCATATAAAAACATAGAAGTTCCCATATAAGATTGTTCAAAACTTATATGGGAACTTTTGGACAATCTCTTATGGTAGTGATCTTATGGGTCGATGACATTGAGCTACTTTACAAGCTGCTTGTTGGCGAATTTAAAAGCGGGCGTGTCAGCTAGTGCGATTGTGACACACAAAACTTTCCACTCGCTCAGAAGCCACAAGCTAGCGACTATTTTGACAGGATGTAGTTCATTTTTTACTGGGCGGTCGCCACTATCGCTCTACTGTGCAGTTGTTTACAATCTGTTTTTTAGCTTGTTCGATGATGACACTGGGCGAGTTTACAGGCTGATTGTAAATTCGCCAACATGCAACTTGTAAAGTAGCTCAATGTCATCGTGGCTCGAGACTTCTTTTTTCTTTTGCATAAGTACTGAACCGTCTGTTTAATGTTCAAATAAGACATGTTTTTAAATATGGAATAAGTTATTACTGATTATTTGAACACACATCATTATTTGAATATCTGAATTATCATGATATTGTCTATGCATTCTGATAATGTTAAATCTCTCTCAATAACCAACAAAAAATAATACCTTTTACACAATAACAAAATGCTTTATATACTTAATTAATATGGTTTTGATTATAATTCTTAAATAATAATTGTTTGTCGCTTTCGATAGATACTTACCGTTGAACTAAATAGAGGATGGAACAGCAGACTTGGCTTTAGCGTGCAGTGTCACCCGGATTCTGGCCAAAGCTTCATATCCGCCATTTACGGAGACAGCGTTGCTGCCAAAGATGGAAGACTGAGACAAGGCGATATTATCTTACAGGTTTAAACATTTTACACACTGACTCTAAAAAGCCGGAATTTATAAATAGGTACTGAGGATAGTAAATCTATGACACACAATATCTCACTTACTGACACCGACCATTTTTGTGTGATACGCACTAAAGTTTAACACAATTAAATCAGGATATATGACTGGCGTTGGAGTGTGCTGAATTTCAAAATTTCAATTTAGTGTCATGTGGAAATTCTGCAACTTTTTTAACACGTAGAAACCATTTTTCGAACCATGGATGAGTGCGATGAACTTGCATTTTATTCTAAATGTCATGTTGTGAACGTCCTGAATTAATAATTTGTTATGTACTGAACGTGTCCTTTTTTAAATAAATAAATAAGGTTTCCAGACGGTAAAGTTTGAAATAAGGAACATTTTGGTATAACTAACTCAATATGTCATTTTTTAGAATTAGCGTCTTCTGCCAGAACAGTGACGATATATTATAATACTATTTATACAGCTACATATTTATTTTTTGATTCACTTCGAAATTAGATCAACGTTTCATAAATTATTACAAAGTTTTACTTATCTATGACATTTATCAGTGAGACTTGGCATAGTAAAGACAACGGACATCAAACTAAATCAATTATTTTCACACATTTGATTACAACTGAAATTGTAAAATTACAAAAACATGGCTTAAAACTCTATGCTTATACTCATAAAACAGTGGGTAATAACTTTAAATTTTGTATGTATACTAACTAACAACTATTAGGTTTATTTTGTTCTTAATTAAATAAATCCATTCTTGGCTCTTTTTATTTTCCAGGTGAACGATGAAAACATAACCTCAATGACAACTCCCCAAGTGATAGACTTACTTCGCATCTTAAGAGGATCAATCTGCATTACGATTCTGAGACAGTAGCGAAAAATAAAACGCCCGTAAAGCTGTGATCTCATCTTCGGTTATTTTGCAGCAAATATTTTGGAAGTTAACGAAAACTTGCTGTTAAAATAACATCAGATATAATATTTCTACTAACCATACCAAATGTGGACGAACAAAATAAATATTAATTAAATACGGTGTACCTACTCTTTTCAAAATGTAGCTATCGGACACTGAGATATAATATGCAGTGTTTAGTGGTTTATAAGTACATTTATAATACACAATATGCAATCCTTAGAAAATTTGTGATATATAATAAATATATGTATTGTCTATTTTATAGTCATTACTAGTTATTTTAATTATTGATTCAGACATTAGTAATAAAATATTACACTGTGTAAACTTTTATTTATATAATAATATATTGTATGCCTTGCTGTTGACCTCAATATCAAATATTATATATATTTCATATTTTAATTCCGTAATAACGTCAGTAGGCTACTCAGATTTAAGTATTACATATATATATATTTCTAATTCATCTCTTATAACAACAGATCTAGCAAAATATTTTTACTTTGAGATAAATGTTTTACAGTATACTCTCAAAAATTAACTCATGTACCCACGGGAGGCACTTCTAAAAGAGGAGGTCAACTGATGGTTCAACTTTCCAAATGGACTTTAATTTACTCAATCTAAGACAAACAATTTACACATGTTATTAAATACAAAACGTGTGTAACAGGCAGTTTTTCATCCACTTCGACATATTTATCTAATTTAACACAATTTTATTAAAAATTACACATGAATTTTAAAAAACATTTTACTTATTATACAACAATGATTAATCATAGATTGCACAGTGAGATTAAGATTATATCGATAATATTTTAATGTTACTGCACGACGATAAAAAAGGAAAAGGGAGATAAGTCTAAAATAACTATTTTCAGGAGAACTAAACAAAGATTGATTTTTAGACAACGTTGTATAGGAATTTCTGTTTCTTTGTGAAATTTAGTAGTTCAGAAGTATTAATTCGACTCGTGCTTTTTCTCATTTATGCATATATATACATTCAGCATTTTTAAGACTTATTGCCCTTTTCCTTTCACAGGCAAATATATTGATTGAAAAAACTTTGAGTGAAACTCAAGCGACAAGAAATGGGGATGTAATTCATCAATAAAATTTGTTAATTTTATAAATACAAATTTACCTTTTAAACCATACTTTGCAATACGTTTTCTGTCTTTAAAAAATATTTTGGTGCTTTATAATAATATATGACGTCTTGATTAATCTCACTGTGTACTAATTAATTATTATCAAAGAGTTTGTTATACTTTTAAGTAGATTCATTAAATAAATTTTACATGTAATAGGCAATGCTTACTTAATTTACTTCATTGTTATTAATTGGTTGAAAGCCATTATAAACACAAATAAATATAAATTTGATATGTAGTATGTACTAAGTTAATTCCCAAGTTTTATTTAATAACAAACCAAACTTGTTTCCTATAAATAGACATTCTCAACTATTCAAAACTTACTTTGTTGTTGAAATAAGTTCCTACTAACAGTAACCATATTACATACATAATTATTAATATTTAGAATTGGAAAAGTTACTTAACAGAAAATAAATAATACTTGTAACAAATTAAATTGAGTCTTAAAATGACTCTACATACCTATATATTAAAATAATTAATAATGATTAGTCATAAATAATGAATTTTGCCATCCTTTGTTATGCAATTTGTGAAACTTTTCATTTGTTACATCTTTGTGAGAAAAGAAAAGGGAGATATGTCTAAAATCGTTACTCTTCACGAGAACCAAAAGTGGTGTGTGTAAGTACGTAATTTTCTATACTTATTTGTGAAAATTGGCATTGATCTGTCATCTTTATGCAATATGCCAAATTAACAGCATTTCTGACTTATCTCTCTTTTACTTTCATTATTATAACGTAAAACATTATTACCTGCTGATTAATTTAATTTTACTAATAATTCTGAATACCTTAATAGGCACTTTCTAAATTTCAATATACAATATTTAAAAAAAAAAATCATGTATGTACATACATCCTAGCTGTATACTTGAACAATTCGATTACCTCCCTAATGCTTTTGTACATCAATTGACATTTTTACGAATTTGATTGTATCTTGTAATTGTGTTTGAAGTTTTGTCATTTCTTTAATATATTAAAGCAATTAGCATGATGGCGTTAAATTTAAAACATTCTAAAAGGATTGTAGGTTAAAATTCTCACTGCGCGGAGCGTAATAGGTGTTATAGACATCTAGTGATGAAAGTAAGAGATATGCCCTTAAATAATTTTCTGAAAAATTACCTTTGACATGACATAACAAGACTAAATAATAATACAAAGACGTTTTGTCTGTGTTATTACGTGATAGTACTGTGGCGGTACCTGGTAGGCCGTCAATTTTTTTCCCTGCACTAATGACACATGACATCAATTATTAAAACTCTTATTTCACCCGTAATTACATGGTGTTGTCTTTCAACAACAAACTGTATTATTCTTTCTATTTGTTGGTGTGAATCAAATTTATTTAAAAAGTTTACATAGTATGCTGACCAAATAGTTACAGTGCTTATTCACAGGTGTCACTGTTAATTTAAACATTAAATTTGATTAATCAGACAGTAGTTAGGTTAATCAAATGATTGCCATTATGTATTTAAGGGTTAAATCCCAGTATGCTGATCATTTTCGTAATCTCACATCATCAGTTTTTCAAATTGTTGTTAAATACACGTTGATTAATAAAAATACTTACCTACTTTTAATTGTAATTATGTAGGTAGTAAATCTTATTTAATTACATGTCTTGTAATTGGGTCACAAAATCTTGCTAGCATCTATTACAGTCCGTTTCCTTTTAACTCCTTTGAAGGTTTAACCATAAATGTACCATTTTCTAAGTAACGTTCAATAGTTCATGCGGATAACAAGAAGGAAGCCAAGCAACAAAAACTGAAACCTATAACAAAGGCTACCTATGTAAACAGTATTGGCTATAGCGACAATAGATATTGTACTTATTGCGGATGGGAATAAATTATATCTGCTTACCTTACTCTTATTGTGGTAGCACGTTATATTGTTGATGAATATTTTTTTAATTTATTGATCTGTCACTTGGTCTATAAAAGCAAAACAAAAGGTAGTCAAATTAACAATAAATTCTTTAAGTCTATGAGAGATATTGTTGCCAGAATGAAAATTGGTCTACTGACAATTTATTTACAATACCTCTTTATTAATACTGTTTAAAAACTTGTTAGTCCTCTGTTGTGAACTTAAATAGTTATTATTGAGGTTAGGTTTTTGACCGACTTGGTTTTACAAGTTGGTGCATTTGTTGTATTATATTAGAAGGCTTCAAAACTATTTTGTGTTGTACCCAATGTAATATTAAATTAGATAATAAAATTTTATTTAAAAACCGTGTCTTGCTTCTTTTTTACGAAGGCTAGATTAAACCTTCAAATGTATAAATATTACTGAATTTGTTATTTCATTTCCACGTAAAACCGGTTTACGGTATAATATTTAGTGGAACTCAATGGATGAATGGAATTGATATGTAGCAGGTATTGAAATATAATCCAGAAAACTGTGTTCCTTGCAGTTTATCTGTGATAAATAATTGTAAATATGTATAGATTAGTTTTAATCAAATTATGATACAAAATATTTATGATAATCTAGATTAAAATACTTCATACATTCTTACAACGCAGTACTTATAAAAAAGTGACATGTAAATATTTTATGACACCTAACTGAACGCATTTACTTATACTATTTTCATTGTAAGAGTTATTTTCAAATCATTCAAAAAAAATGTAATTAACACAAAATATATATAAATTCTAATTCATCACGAATATAATTTATTTATCTACTTTTTAACACTAATATAACTACAATTTAATTACGTGTAAAACATTCAGAATATACTAATATCGTAAAAGTTATATGATTGGCGGCCTTAACTGTATAAAATAGCAAAGCACACATTTTTAGACAGAATTTCTATTAAATAAAACTGCATCAGATTTTTAAACAATAAAAAGCTAGTAATAAACTGTGGCTATTTTAAAATTTATTATTATAAAAATAGTACGTTTTTTTAATGATTTATAGAGTAGAATAAAACGCTTGCATGGATCAATGCAAATTATTTACTGCACTTGCGAATATTTCTCAGCGTCATTGTGACGTTCGTATTACCTTATGGACAAGTGCTGCCATGCGAATTTCGTAAGTTTTATAACGATGGCAAAAATTAATAGAAATGTATCATAATTATCATATTTTTAAATACCATTTAGAAGGAAATATTTTTCATTGTCCATGATTCTGACAGTTCGTGACAATTCGAATTTTACTGTCGCCAAAAATCACTGTTTCAGTCAAGAGAACATTAAAAATATTGAAATTTAGTTTCTTTGCAATCATCTCTTGAATATTTATATATTACATATGACCCACTTTTACACCCAACTCTTATTTTGGCAGTCAACATACACACATAAAAATTAATTTTTAGTTCAAAATATGCAGTTTACCTCTTTTGACGAAATCTCCCTTATACTCTTAAGGCCGCCTACCATAGAATAAATTATTGTTTATCATTGTAAAACCAACTAACCGCATCTATATAATTATATATGTTTGAATGTACATATTTTATTTATTTTATGCTCAACGTTATATTAAATCCAATATGACCGCCGAAAAGATGTGGGATCTCTTTAGCTGGAAATAATATCACTATGTATTCGCTAAATGATTACCCATACAATCAATTCTATGATGCCCTCACACTCTAACACTATTAATAGGAACATTCCATGTTTTTCTAAAAGAAATATCCCATTTTATCAGTTTCATGAAAATAGTTTAGAAATTAAGTCTTAATAATTCAGAAATTAAAATTGTCATCTGAAATTAATGAAAGTCATAAATATATTCAAGAAATTTGTAAATACTCTATTATAACATAGTTAAAATTAAATACCTATAACAATGTAAAGCAATAATTTGTAGATAAAGTTAGTGTAAAAAATAATTAATTAAATCAAAATTATTGATAATAAGTTTTTATGATAGAGTATTATTATCATTTCTAATAAAACATTATCTCTGGTCAGAAATTATTGTGCTATAGAATTAAACTACTTAATAATGATTACCATATTATTATTTCATTATATTAACGTTACCGATCAAAAATGATTTTGTATATTTATTCTTTTAATAATTATTACATCCAACTTTAGGTGGTCTGAAATTACGAATAATTGCCATCGAATAAATTTATTCTTAACATTTTTTCCTCTCATTTTTTTAAAACACCTTTTCATAATAATTTCACATAGCATTCATTCAGCACATAAAATTTAAGCATATTGTGTTCTTAGCAATGTTTAGATATAGTCCCAACATATACTTTTAATCTTTCTATCAATCCATCAATATATTAAATAAGCTTCATTGATAGATTGATGTGAAGATTTCATATTGATTTTGTAATCAAGACTATTGAATGAATACATTGTCTGTCTGGCAGTATGTGTACTATCAATATATCATTAATCCATCGTTACAATCAAAACAATCAAACCTATTACTGAATTGATTCATATAAACTTATATTGATGCAAATATTTGGGTAGTTTTGCATATTGAAAATTTAAAAAATCTTATAGGTAAAAGGAACATGTCTGTTTTCGAAATTAATACTGATCATACAATTCAATATCTGTGGTAAATGTGATGTTTGTATGTCGACATTGTGGATTTCACTGCCAGCTAAATTTTATAACATGAATACCTACCTGGCCTGCTGTTTTTGAAATAAAATAAATCACACAAAAAATATGAAATACGCATAAAACGATGCAAAATTATGAAACTTTACTTATTTGACACGTTTCTTTATTTCTTTATCAACATTTTCTCACTAAAATAATAAATATTGTTTTCAAAATATACATCAACTACTACTAACTTTGCTACGACGTCGAGAAAATCTCACGAGTTAATTCACTTATGACCTAACGGCACATAAAAATGTTGGCAAATAAACTCATTCTTGGCACTTAAAAGGTTGTTTTTTTTTATTCATTTTTTCAAATAAAAAATGTAAGTACTTAATTATGCCTTTTTTATAAGCAAGTATAAAATTGGACAAAATTTACATTTAATTGTATAATTTTAAATAATCAGTGTCTATAAACTGTTGATTTTTATAAATTTTTACGTCTGCTTTTAGAGGGTTTTAAAAACTTTATATATTGTGTGAAATTGCACATAGATTTATCTATGTATTTTTTATTAGTTTTTGGAAATGGCAACCTCTATAACAATTCTATCTATGTTTGAAAAATGAATTCTAAACAAGCCTGATAATTATTGCATTTGTTTTTAAAGATAACAGTTGAAACAGGAAATGACTAAAGAACACAATATAGTAATCTTCCAAAATGATAAAGTTATCCTTGCATAAATAATATTATCTTTATTCCAGAACTATTGACATTTCTCAAGATGTCTCTAAAACATGCCTCTAGAAGTAAGTGAGAGATTAACACAGAAAATCAACCACTTGAAATTACCTACCCAATCAGTTTTTTAGATAGTTCCTAAAGCCTACAATATAATACAATTAATTTACTGCCACCCTTAGTCATTAGTCGTTACCTTCTTCTTTGAGAACACCATGAACCTCCGGAATATAGAATGCTCGCTTCTCAGTATACAGATTGTTTGTTTTATTCCTACAGAGCCAAATTCACATAATTATTGTTGTTTTTCTTCTTCTTCTTTGGCCATATCCGCCCCTTAATTGGGGCATATAGACACCACGCGGCGCCTCCAAGAATCCCTGTCGCTCACCAGTCTTCTTGCTTCGTTCCAGGTCAAACCAGCATCCCGTAGCTCCGCCGTGTACACTCTGTAGATAGTATTTAGCGGCCTTCCAGGACGTCGGAATTCGGTCGGCTTGAAGAACAGCCAGGTCCAACGTTGCCTCTTCACTTTCAGCGTGATGAGAGGCTGCTTGGTGCGTTCTCTTATCTCCTCGTTGCTCCTAAAGTCATACCATCGCACACCCAGTATTCGTCGCAAACATCTGTTTTCGAAACTCAGTATACGGTTGCCCTGAGCCTTCGTAAGGTGCCATGATTCGCTACCGTAAAGCAGCACCGTCAGAATGCAAGCATCGAATAGGCGGCATTTGGTTTTGACCGAGTACAATCGTGAGTCCCAGACATTCCGCATCGAGTTGAATGTTGCTCCAGCCATTCCCATTCGGATAGCGAGCTCTTTCTGCAAAATGCCATCTCCCTTGATGTGTACCCCCAGGTACTTGAAGCTGTCGACGCTCTCGATGCTTTGTCCGTCGCTAATCAGAGGGAAATCTGGGTCAGGACAGGTGCTATTATACAAGACGTTGGTTTTCTTCAGGTTGATTTTCAAACCAACGCGAGAGGAGTTGTTATACAACCTGTCGATTGTCTTTTGAATGCCCTCGATTGAGTTGTTGAATAGGACAGCGTCATCGGCGTATTCCAGGTCGCATATCTTCACCGTGGGGGTAACAGGTATGCCTCGGTCCGGTGGTATTGACTTCCATAGTATGAAGTCCAAGAGAATTGAGATTGTTGTTTTTACACTATCGTTACTCCATTTTTAACGCTAGGTGAAATTTATTAGTTGTGAGTTAATTGAAATTGATGATTGAATAAAAATATAATAATTACGCATTGTCGGTATATGTGGTAGGGTATCAAAAGTATAAACCGATTATTAAAATATGACAATGCCTAGTGAAGATATATCAAAACTACATATTTTTCCTATAACTGAAATATATTTTGACTCTAAATTATTGCAATGGATCCAAAATATAGCAATGCTTACTGAAAAGAAAGTAAAGCTACACACGCTTGTAATAACTTGCAGCAAGTTAGAAATGGGTCAACAATGTGTCGTCGCTGTATTTTAAATACCTTCCTTGTTTGTGGTTTAAATATTCTGAGATAATCGAAAAAAAACTGTTTTAAAAAATAATCGTAAATGATACAAATGTTTTAACATCTTTTGTAGATCCTAATTACAAATTAAAATTGGATAATCATATTTTTTTATAATATATTTATTATTAAATGGTAAAATCGTAGCTTTTTCCATGTCTTTATCACGTAGGATTAATTCTATATGCACTATATGCATTGAATACGTTGAATCATGTGTAACCATGCCGTCTTCACATAAGATTATTTTAATACTGATCTATCGCAGTGGACGCTCACATAGGATTAATACGGTGCATGATTTTGGATGCTCTCACACAGTATTAATTTAGTATGGATTTTATTTGATGATTTAATTTTTTATTTTGATCTTTCCACAAGTGATATAATACAATATATGGTAGAGAAAAAAAATGCGCATCACGTGGTATCAATAACCCATTTTCGTCAAAATCACCACATAGGAGGTGTTTAATTTACAGTGACGGTGTTAATTTGGTTCTCTTACATCAGTCAGTATTAATGTTGATAACAACGCTTGTTCCTAATTTATATGAGGACCCATGACATCGATCTGGTTTGTCGAATGTATAGTTATCTTTTTATCATTATTTATGTAATCATTTTCATCATCAGATTGGGCTGCACCACTGCTATCGTAACCTTAACTTAGCTCCTTTCAAAGCTTTATGCTGTCACATGCTTTTAAAACATTTCATTGTAAACATTTAATCATTCTATGTGCGAAAGGAAAAGGGAGATATGTCTAAAATCACTACTTTTCAAAAGATTCAAAAAAAAGATTGAGTGTATAATATTAGAAAACTCTATGGGAGCTCTTATGTTTCTGTTTAGAATGTAGTAATTTAGAGGCATTAATTGATATTCAACACCCACGATGGCCGAGCGGCTTAAACGTCGGCATATAACGTGGGTCCCAGGTTCGAATCCTGGGCCTGGCAAATATGCATATTGTTTTTCAATTTAATAGGTTGAGCAAGTGGCCAACATTAATTCTCTTAAAAACAAAAATCTGTTAATACAAACCTCCACCCTGCAGATATTATGATATTATAAGGATCGGACATGGTATAAAGAAAGAAAACAGAAGATTGGTATTTACATGTGTACATATATATTTCAGTTAATTTGGCATATTGACTTATCACCCTTTTCTCTGAGCACAAGCAATTTACCTTTTAATTCATAAATTCTACTAGCAAGATGGAAGAATTCATTTTAATAGTTTTGAAACAAAACTTTGATTAATTATACATTTTATGTAGAATTAACCAAAATTTTCTTTTTAAACCTTAAAGTCATATGTGTTTCGTTTCATTATATTTCAATATGAATTAGAA